>NW_015150724.1:913676-917096 GCF_000732505.1 Cyprinodon variegatus | reverse complement strand
CTGTATAATTGCATTCACCTTTCCACTTCTCCATTATTGTTAGGTAAAACCTCTCTCTTTTTTCAGTGTATTGATCAATAGATACATATAATTTTACATTAAACAACGTAGTGAAATTATAGAATAAAAAGAGATTACCAAGATGTAATAATCTATCATTGGCATAGGAAAAAGTTCAACTTAAAAAGTCTGTGTTCTTACAGTTATGTGCTCTGCAGTGCAAGCTGTACCACAGCCCCTTCTAAATTCGTGGTGGGAAGGTTGTTTGAAGTAAAAATCAGTGTCTGCCTACAGTACCTGTAATTCATTAGGCTGTTTGACTTGGAACTCTGCCCAGTTCATTCAGAATTTGATTCATAGCATGACAAAACACTTCCTTGTAAATAAAGACATCGCTAGTTTGTGGTAATTAGGACACCAGCTTCTGTCCTTGTTCACACAGGTGAATTCACTGACCCACCACCGTTTTCTCTGGCAAGTTGGAGTGTTACTTCTTTCTTCATTTTTAATCAGTTGCATTGGAACTGACTACTAAAAAGTCAAGTTAGGTCCAATGCTTTGTTTTGATGATTTTTTCAGGCCTTTGTGCAAATGCAGCCATTGTAAAAATGTTAACCATTGTGATTGTTGATGATAATAATAAAAAAATTAGATATACTCATAATTTGCTAAAAGAGGTGTATTTTCAGTATACAAGGAGTAAGTTTTTCAGTATCTTGCGTGAGAGAGGCAACAGTGTCAGTACTGTCACTCTGACAGTAGCGTGCGATTGTGCTTTCTGTCTCCTGGTTAGCGTGAGAGCTGAGATGATTAGAGTTGAAGGCCAGGTTTTTCCAGTTTTCTTTTTTTCCCTCTCTCTTAGTTCATTTTGGTTTATTGTTTGTGCTTACATTTATGTAAACTTTATTGAGTCAGTCAGCTACTGCATGTTCAGTGTGGAAGCTTTCAGTGGGTGGCTCTCCAGCTGTTTCTGTGGGAGTGTGCAGAGTTAGCAGGAACAATCAGTGGAGGGCAATAATGCACGCAGCTTTGTGTTGATATACTGTTTTATTAATTGTGTACTTTGAGTAAAAGAAACTGATTGTATTATGATTCCTCTCTTTATTTTTTATTATACTTTTGATGATAAAACAATGTGATCTTTTCTACTGGATTAAATCTACATAAGTTCTTTCTTATCTAAAATGTAAATATATAGTGTTGTCGCCCCCAAGCAGGGTGAAAAAATAAGGTGGAATGTGACAATGGATATTGAGTTTAAATACACTGGCTTTACACAACAAGACGCTGTTATCAAATAATAATAAGGATGTTTTGTTTTGTTTTTTAAACGAAAACATTTTTACAAAAATATTTTTTGTGATGGGTTTCCTCTGGAGTGAGGGAGGAAGACACATTTCTATTGGTCTGCTGGACATTTGCAAAAACATTTTTAGTGATGAAGAGCAAATATTTGCAATTGGGCTTAAAATGAAGATAAAGTGATTTGTAAAACTCCATTAGAAAAATAGAAATAAAAAAATAAATACATGTGCACAATGGGGAAATCTCCCACAATGGGAAAATGTACTCTCTGCAATTAACCCGCCCCTTAGGGAGCAGTGGGCTGCCATTGTGCAGCGCCCGGGGTCGTGTGGGGTTAAGCCGGGACCCCACACAACCCTGGTTCGATACCCGCAGCCTGTACCCCCAGTACGGGCTGCGGGTATCGAACCGGATACTTGCAAATTTCTCAGAGCATAAGCACACTGTTCTAAGCACTAGGCCATCAATCCTGATGAAGAACCAGATATCTGGGTTTAACTCTGCTAAAATAATATCTGCTCTATTCCCCCCTTTGTGATCCTCAGTGAAGATTTTATTAACGTGTGGAAGGATCAACCTATAAGCTTTGGTGCTTTTACGTTGTTAGGGAAAATTAGTTAAATGATTTGGAAAAAAAACAAAGAATCAGAACATCATATTATAGGTAGATAGAAATAAATCATCTGCCTTATTCACAGACCAGCAACTTAATTTTAGCAGGACATAACAGGATATGTGTCCTTGCAAACATATGTATACTGTTTTTACATCTTTTCATGTTTAAATTATCTTAAGGATTATTTCTTATACACCAAATGAGTAGTGCGATGCTGCTTGTTCTATGTAACCGTTTTATGATGACATAAGAGGGTTAAATTGTATTCAAATAACAAGAAAAGATATTGAAACAGGTGAGGCCTGGGACACACTGTGGATCCAAACAGTCCAAACTTAATAGTGTGAATCAATCATATAGTGTAAAAGTTCACAGCTTGTATTTCTTTTCATTGTACAAACTGTGACTACTTACACAGTATGTCCTCAAAGTCCGGTCAGGGTCTTGAACAAAACCGACCAGTGTTAGCAGGTGAGAAATGTAGGATGATTGTAATAGAGACATAAAACTATTGTATTTTCAAGGAAAGTATCGCACACTTATCCTAACCAAAATTTAAATCTGAAAAACTCACACAGAATTAAAAAAATACCCACAAATCAGTTCCATTGATTCCATTACTTTAGTCTTTAGTGCTCAGACCTCAGCAGGAAACATTAGCGCTGATTTTTTTTTAAATATGCATGAACAAGATTAAAGAGCAGTGATGTTTTTCCTCGGGCCTGAAGCTGGTGTAAGAGTAGAGACAGAAGAAGTTGGTCAGTTCACAGACTGCTGGTTGGCGAGATGGTGCTGTATAGAGAGACCCAGTGGACTCCCTGAGGTGATACTAGTGTTTCCCTAAGGGAATTGGAAGATGGAATTCCAGCTTGGATAACACAGGTTAAGAGAACCTGTCCATAATGAGCAAGCAAGAAGCGACAGGGGAGAGGAAAAACTCCCCTTTGGGAAGAAACCTCTGGCAAAACCAGGCTCAACATGGCAGTCTGCTGCCAGACCGATTGAGATCAGACAAGGAATGCAGTAAGAGTCCGGGAGGAATGATGCTCTGATGAGGCTTTAGCTATGATGGTGGAGAATGGGATGGAGGTGGATTGAATCAGGAAGTCAGACATAGTGCAACCACTGCCTGAGCTTTGGGTGGCAGACTGAGTTGTGGATTTGGAGACCTTTTAAGATGAACTCCAGATGCTGATTGGGCTTTCGTAGAGTTGTGGTTCATAGCTGATTAGGTTGTGTCGGAGGCGAATGAGAGTAAGTAATCAGTTTCTTCAATTAAACTCCTGCTTAGGCTCCATAAAGCCAGGCGTACACTGTGATTTATTTCAATCGTTGCACGCTGCTACTGCTCACACTGTTCGACCAAACCGCAGAGTTTAGTCGTACAGTGTGAGCTCACAGCTCACGATGTATGTGCTGTGCGACGCTCTCATGCAATCTACTTGCTCACACTGTACGACTAAACTCTGCGGTTTGGTCGAACAGTGTGAGCAGTAGCA
>NW_015150724.1:891639-912989 GCF_000732505.1 Cyprinodon variegatus | reverse complement strand
GTCCCCTGACCCTCCTCCCGGTGGAGTTTAAGCGCCTGCGGATCAGGTCGCCGAAGTCTCCGCCTCTGGCTGCCGCCCAATCCTCTTTGCACCGGTCCCTCATTGTCCCCCCTGCAGGTGGTGGGCCCACTGGGGGATGGCCTCGCGTAGCTTCTTCAGGCTGGGCCCAGCCGGGTCCCGCGAGGAAGAACCCGATGACCAAGCACTCGCCGACGAACCCCAACCCCAGGCCTGGCTCCAGGGTGGGGTCCCGGCTTCGCCGTACTGGGCGACGTCACGTGCCTCGATGTGGTCTTCATCATAAGGGTTTTTGAATCTCTCTTCGTCTGACCTGTCACCCAGAGCCTGTTTGCCTTGGTTTACCCTACCAGGGGCATTTAGCCCCCAACAACATAGCCTCTGGGATCACCCAGTCACTGAAACCCCTCCACTATGTTAAGGTTGCGGTTCAAGGAGGGGTAGAAAAAAAAAAAAAAAAAAAGTTAAGAAGAAAAGTTGACGACTATGGTAGAAAAAAAAAAAAAAAAAAAAGTTAAGAAGAAAAGTTGACGACTATGGTAGATTTTACAGACAGAACTGCATTTCACTCATTGCATCCCAGCTATGCTTCTGTTTTTACATCTGAGAGGAAGATGAAAAAGAAGAATCCTTGTTTGCGCATGCGCCCTGAGCGATTTACCCTCGACGGTCAGGACACTACACGACTCACGATGCACAATCAAGCAGAAAGTTGGCCTGATCGAAAGATTCTCGCACGACTGGAAAATCGCCCCGAAAATCGCACAGTGTACGCCCGGCTTAACAGGACTATTGACAAGCTATAGTCACTGTTAAAGAGTCTCTAACAGGCACTCACAGCTTTGTGCCGTCAGTACGGAATGGATTCATCAGCAGAACCACAGTTGCGTTAGGATGATGTGTGATGCATTAACAATCCATTGTTGTGCAAGTTTACTAGAACATTATGAACATATTCAATAACTAGAGCTGTGAGTCATAGGTAATTAATAACTCTTTCAAATCAAGGGTAAAATCATTTAATATTTATTAGTTGAATGATTATAACTCTAATCTATAATTGTTATTTGCTTGCTCACCAGGGTTCTAAGACTTTTACATAAAAAGTTTGACTCTTGGAATGGATGTTTAAAATCTAGTTCTCTCGACTAACTTAGTAATTTAGACTATGGCTATCAGCGAAAATATTAATCACCAACCAAATCCAAATAAATCTGTCTCTGTTTATTCATTCAGATGTTCAAAAAAAATAATTAATCCAGCCTGCGTGATAAACCTTTCACTGTTTAAAAGAAACAGAAAACACCACAGATTAAAATGCAATGGTAGCTTTATTAGCTAATAATCACACAGTATTATTATATCTAGTAACTACACAAACACTAATGAAAAAAGCACAAGTGAATAAAGCAAATAAAAGGGGAAGAGGAGTTTAAAAGTCTGCAGAAGAGTCTCTGAGACATTTTCGAGTTTTAATGCTTAAAGATATGGAGGACAATCTTTTAATTCCGGGTGGATCATCTCAATAAGTGCTCCTCCTACTTGTCAATCATTCTGATTATATGTTGACGTAAGGCCGTCCTACGTGCTACTAGTCCAGTTAGCTATCCTTTTCTATCTAATAACTTCTCATACACTTTTTAGGCAATTTTTCCCTCTTGACCCTCTGCCATTTTCAGAGAACCGTGGAGAGAAAGACGAGCTTCAGTGTCTGGCTGAAACCGTAGCTCCCCACACATATACACCTGAAAGTGTGCATGTGCAGAAACATATCACCAGATTGATTAACAACCAGGAGAACCACTTATGTTAATGATGCACCTGAAAAAAGAACATCCTCCCCTATACCTTTAAGTCTACAATTATCTTAATTTGTCATTACTTTAATTATTTTGTCATGAGCAGGTATCTCATCCTATAAATATTAAATCAACTATTTTTAGTGGAACTAATTGACATAACTTGCTTAAGTTTAACATCTCGTTATTTAGGATGTAAAAGACTGAGCCACGTAACAAATGTTTCTGTCCTCTACAGTGTTAGAGTTACACTGACGCCATAATGTGAGAGTTTAATTTACTCCAAATAGAGTCGATTTTAGTTATATATTAAATCAAGATTCACCGATATATATAAGTGTTTATTTTAAAATCAACTCTTCACTGAGTTGCTTTAATTTAACTCACCAGGAATTAATTCTCGCACAGTTAAATTAGGCTAAACAAGTGTGGAATAAAATTTCAAAATGCAGCTCAAACACTGAAAATCTAAGAGTCTACGTTTTTCTTTGGTGATGAATTTACAGATTTAACAAGAATGGGGTATGTAGCTCCCTTTAGTTTGACACCTTAAATAAAATTATTTGCTTTCAGAAGTGCTGACTGCATTTTTTAAAGAAAAAACATAGAACAGAGTATTATTTTCATTCTACTTTAAAAGTAAAAATCTTCTTTATGTGTCACATAATGAATTAAACTAAAATCCATAAAATGTTGTAGTTGTGGAAACTTAAAAAGGTATTATTTTTGCAAAACATTAAAGGTTAAGGAAACTAGTTAATACTGTTTGTTTTCACTGATGCTTTTCTGAAGCGTGCAGAGTTAGAGGCAATGTTAAAACCTCCAAAAATATCCCAGTAGAAGCACAGAGATTCTGGTTACTGTTTATCATGGCTCGACTACAGATCTCCCACGTTCCTGCTTGTGTAAGCTAACAGAAATGATGACCTATCCTCTGTTAGCTGAATTCATTCCAGGTTTCTTACATAAGTGGCTAATGTAGGCACAGGAGTATTAAAGGTTACAGAAACACAGAGCAAACTCTCTAAGGGTATGAGAGAGTAGAGAGATTACCGCTCTGCAGGACCTGAAGCACTGAAACACTTTGTGTACTGCAGAAAGGCTGGGGGTTAAGTGATTCTTACAAGTTTATGGTCATGGAGAACTTGATATAGAGCACAAATGTTTGTTTTCTATTAGACTTGCATATGCTGCGATGTGCAGATGCACACAGAGAAAAACTAAAGATAAGGGAGTCAATTCTTCTTAAAATAAGCATGTTTTGTATTTGCTTCAAGTTGGTAAGTAAAAGAACTTGCCAATGGAATAAGAGGATTTAGGTCTAAACCATAAAAAAACAACTCTATTATCTTATTTTAGGTGCATATTATCTAATCTTTTAATGGCAAAAAACTAATTCCACTGGCAGAACACACATTTTATTTAACTGTTCAAATTAAAAATACATTTATTTTAAGAAATTCTCCCTTATTTTAGATCAGTTTTTAAAGAGCAGTTCTCTAGGTTGTAATCTGGTCCTAAAATGAGTTTTGATTCTGAAATCTGTACTTCATGCAGAGTTTCAATAATTAGTGAGTGGTCTGTGTGTCAAATTTGAACTTTAGTCTTTTTTTTTACCTTGCAAACCAGACTGATCATTTGTACCCCTTGGGTTTAGTTCCAGAAATGATTAATCTGCTCATATTGAATCTGTTCAGTGAAGGAAGGATGGTCAGCGGATCCCTTTCAGCTGATGGGGCAAAACGGCACCTAGAGCCCGCCTACCTACTGTTTGGTGGAATTGCCTGTTAGAGTGATGCCTAGTGTCTAAATGTGTTGGTTGCAAGAGTTTGCCCTGGAACCAAAGGGTTGTTGGTTTAAACCCCATCTCTGGCTTGCAATGTCACTGAATGACTGTATGTATGCCCTCAAAAGGTGGTATACAAGTACAGGCCATTTATCAGCTAATAGCAAGAAGCACCCTTGTTTATAGATGCTGGAGATCGGCCTGTTTTCCAGTGTGGTCCTGTTTCTCTGACCGTGACTGACTGGCTGTGCTCTCTTCGTCCTCTGGCATGGGAGTTTGCTCGGAGCTCGTCTGCCTGGCTGTGTGTTTCCTGGACGGGGCCGCCTTTTACAGCTGCTTTTTGTGTCTCTGCTTCTGTCTCCTTGAACCCCAGTGGGCCTCAGCAGATGGCCGCTCACACTGAGCCTGGTTCTGCTGGAGGTTTCTTCCTGTTAAAAGGGAGTTTTTCTTCTCCACTGTCGCTACAAGCATGCTTAGTGTGAGGGATTGTATTTGAATCAATGATTCAATGAATCAACTGGTTTTACTTAGATAGAAAACTTTGAATCAATTTGACTGGATGATCTGGTTAAACTGTAAAGTGCCTTGAGATGAGGTGTTGTGAATTTGGCGCTATATAAATAAATTGTATTCAATTTAACACCCCAATTTTTTTTTCTCAAAGTGTACTCTAAATGAAGTGGACTTTTTTTTTCATTTCCTGGGCACCATCATCGCTTCAGACCTCAAACAGGAGCTAAACATCAGCTCACACACCACCAAGACACAACAGCTTCAGAAGTTTAGCCTACAAAGGACAATGATGGTGCACTTCTACTCCTCCATCTTTAAGCTCGTCCTCACCTCCTCCTCCTTCACCGTTGGGTACACCACCAGGGACAAGGGCAGAATGCAGCTTATTGTTCGTTCTGCTGAGAGCGTGAATCGTTCTTCAGGAGATGTACTCCTCCAGGACTCAGAGATCAGCAGGAAAGATCACAGCAGTTCCCCTCTGGCAGGAGGCAGCAGTCCATCGTGACCACAAACCTCTCAGTGTGAAAACAGCTTCTTTCCATCAGCAGCTATTCTCATTAACAAGGCCTGGTTCCCTCACTGGCACTTTCACTTTGCATATACTGTATTGACTTTATTGATATGTTCCAGCTTATGGAGCCTAGGTGAAAGTTCAACTGAAGAAACTCGTTGCTTTCCTACATCCACCTGTGACACAGCCAATCAGTTTTGAACCACAACTCCACGAAAGCCAATCGGCATCCAAAGTTAATCTTAAAAGGCCTCTGATACGCACCTGTCTGCTCCTGTGCGCAGGGGGCATTTCATTCAGATGACACGTTTCAACCCACCTCCATCCCCTCCTCCACCATCGTAGCTAAAGCTTCATCAGAGCGTCATTCCTCCCAGACTCTTACTGCGTTCCCTGTCTCATCTGAACCGGTCCGGCAGAAGAACGCCATGTTGAGCCTGGTTCTGCCAGAGGTTTCTTACCAACGGGGAGTTTTTCCTCTCCACTGTCACTCCATGCTTGCTCATCATGGACAGGTTCTCACAGCCTGTGTTATCCAACTGGACTTCCATCTTCCAGATCCCTGAGTGAAGCTCTAGTATCAGCTCACGTAAGCCACTGGATCTCCTCATAAAGCTCAGCAGACCATCTCGCTAACCAGTGGTCTACAGACTGAACATCTATCAAAATGAAGTGCTATGTTTCCTGCAGAGGTCTGAGACAAAGTAATTGTATCAATAAATTTCTCCTAATTGTCTTTACTCTTAGTGTGAGTTTTACAGATTGAATTATGCACATATCACAAATGTATCGCATAGAGATTTTAGTAATTCTGTTCATGATCACAACTCTAGAGGTTCCAGTAATGGACAGCTTGTTTTATCAGGTCCAAAAACCAATGCCCTAAAGAGATCTTTTATATATAGATCATCGGTTTGTTTGGAATAATCTACCTCTACACATTGCTGCACTCACATCAAATTCCATTTGAGGCTCTGAAGCGCTTTTGTTGACTAACTGCTAATGGGGATCTTTAATAGAATTACCAAATTACCGCATATTGTATATTACTATTATTTCATGCTTTTTACATCTTCCATGGTGCCTTTCCTCTGCAAAATGAATTTTTAAGTCCTTTAAGTCTGTAGCTGTATGTTGTTAATATACAGTAGCATCTGACGACCAAAGCAAATTCCTCATTTGTGCTAAATGGTAATCAGCAGCAGGCTTTTAGCTAGCAGTGCATACCAGTGTAAATTGCACACCATTTACTAAACAAATAGCAAATTCTACATCCTGTTTTTAGATGTACAGGTTTGGTACGCCCTTATTTTCCCTAAGAATATTTGCACAAATTTTCACATGCAGCAGATGCTACGGTTTGTCAGGAATCCAGCTTTTGTGGGTTGTTTCTGTGTTTTCTTTTTTCCACCACCAGGAGGCGCCTGGCTCTGGTTCGCCTCCTCAAACACCTGCAAGCGATTGCCTCATCACCGGACTGCTCTTAAGCTGCTGGTTGCCACTACTTCAACGTCAGAGTGTTTACCAGTTTAGGGTACTCTAGCCAAGCCTTGTTTATTCTGAGTCTAATCTGAGTTTCGAATTTTAAGTTTTTGTCCTCTAGCCAAGCTGAGATCACAGCTTGAGTTTTGCTGAGCACTTGTTTCTCCCTGAGACTCAACTTTGTTTGTTCTTTGCCTTTCGGCAGGAAGCCTTCCTGCAAACTGGACCTTTCTGCCCCGCCTTCTCCCAAGTAGGATCAACTGAGTCTTAAACTGAGCGACGGATTCCAAACAGGAGCTTTGGATCCAGCCACCTTTGAGCACGCTGAGATCTCTCTGAGTAAGGAAGTCATCTTCACCACGACCTGTTCAAGTACCACAGGAAAACTGAGTTGCAACCAGCGGCTGCATCATTCCACTCCGTCCAAGTTCTGGGTAAACCCTGTTCCGCCCTCCACCGAATCAAACAAACCCTGGAAGACCAACACACAGACTGAAGTCTACGTGTCTCTTCTTCTCTGGAAACGTGAGTGGCAACAAATCCTCTCCTTCAAGATTGACAACTCCAAATTCCCACTGAGCCTGAACCTAACAGTCTGTCTTCCCTACGTCTTCCAGTTTCCGGCTGAGCCGAGTTCGGAGGAACTCAATATACACTTCAATAAAACCCGTTGAACTTTTATATTCTGTCTCGTTGTTTGGCTTCATTGCACATGGGTCCGAGCCTTAGAAAGAATCATGATACGGTCAAATATTGGACTTTTGCTGATGTGCCACATCAACCAACCAGAGACACTTATCTGGGAGCTGCCAAGGAGACAGACACAGCGCTGTTGATGCAGATCGCTGTGATCAGTCCACTGAAACAGTTTATTAATTTCTAAATTAACTTAAAATTCCAAAACCTGCAGCAGCTGCTGCGGGGGATTCCCAGTGACAGATCATCGCCGGTATGTGGGGTTCTGAGCGGCTCTGACAGCAAAATTATACTGTAAGGCAGGATCCTAATCTCGACAAAGTGACTGCACAGACAGTTTTGAGGGGGACTTTCTTGCTTAAAAAATTAAAACTACTTGTTACCCACTGATCACAGCAAATATAGCAAAGCTGCTCTCTGCCACTTAACACAGCAGTGTCAGATGCACCGGAACACATCTGATCTGTGTGCAAGTACCAAAAATGAAGCAGCAGGGTCTTTTTTGCTGCTCAAATCCCGTTGTGAACATAGCATTACACTTTCTGATTGTTTGAATTAACCTATGAAACATAACATTGTACCTACAAATGATCTCATGTCTTCCTTATGCAATTTCCACCTCTAGTCAAGCGCACATACTTCCCATAATCAAGACAATAGTAGTGTTCAAACAAAGACAAAAGTTAGCTGCATTCCTTCTCAAAATGCAGGAAATAGTAGATCAGAGTCTACACATGTCTCTTACTACATTTCGTTGCTTTGTACTGGTGACAATGTAATGACAATAAATTTGAATTCTATTCTATTCTATTGTAAATTTCAAACTTTTCTGGGGGAGGATACCCCCAGACACCCCTGCAAAGCCTGAAGATGTGATACACCAATGGAATATTCCTAGCTAAAAGCCTGCTCAGCAAAAAAGCTTTTTTTATTCTGATTCCTGTCTACAGGCTGATGATGATGATGATGATGATGATGATGATGATGATGATGATGATGATGATGATGATGATGATGATGATGATGTTCACCCTCAAGAAAAGTGGACCTTTTTTTATTTCTTAATTTACTGAACAGGGAAAGTATGTTAACTTCTATTCTTGGCTGATTCATTGTTGCATCACTGCTTTAGAAGGTGCCTGATAAATTGTTTTGCAATTTACCTTCCCTGCCTCTGAACTGAACCAGTTTGAAAAACATGCGCTTAGATCTCTATGCAACATTGCACGCAAAATTGCTCTAGGATTTCCCAGAAATAATGTGGTTTTGCAGGAAGAAGGAAAAAAATTCTCACAAATTTTAAAACAGTATATTTATATTTCTTTGGGTTTTTTTTGTATGAAATTGTGTGATTTAGGTTTAACATCAGAGCTTAGTGGAAGTATTTGCTTAGTACTTCAGATAGCTGGCAAGGAGAGCTTTATTTTCTTACCGTGCAGACAGATATGCTTCCCAGGCCTGTCATCATAATACCCATCCTCTGCACTCTGTAATTAGTGTGCCGCTCTACAGCCTTACATAAACAGCACCTCCAAAGCAGGAACAAACTGCAGTAGTCTTGACCTGCAATCTTTGCCAGTAAACAGATAAATCAACAATGGGAGACAGAAAGAAAAACAGTGCCCAGCTGTTGGTTCCGTTGACATAACTCAGTGACATGGGGATTTGACGTGTCTTTTTCTAACCTTATTGTTTATTGTAGAAGTCTGTAAGTTTAGATCTGCTATTATCTTGTTTGACTTAAGTGAAACTTCAGCACCAATAGGCCAGACAGCAGCTCGCTTTGTGATCAAGTCAAATGTATCTGATTTCTGTGATTCTACATAAACAGTGAAAGAAAACAGATGCTGCGTTCTTGTGTTATATCTTTTGGATTGTTTTTTTTAAATATCTCCTAACTGTGCAAATATTCATTTAAGCATGCCATGCCAGTAAAAAAAGGCTGTCTTAAATCAATTTTATTCATGTTAATCTCACTTGTTGACACATGTTTCCTGCACCAATTTATTAGCACCCCTGCGCCTTTGCTCATCATGCTTCAGGGACTGTTTAGTTTATTTTAGCATTTCTGCTTATTCATAGTCACCTGGTTGAGCTACTTGACTACTGAGATTTCTTTCTCACAGTATCGAAAGCAGATACTTGCATGTATGTGACAGGGAGGGGATTGCGTGTGTGCATGGGCAGTTTTTGTAGCGGTAGATTGTTTGAAAAGCAGTTAGTGTATCTCAGTGCAACTCCTACTTCCTCTGAGCTTGGCAATCAAATCAACACTTTGCATGACTTCAAGCAGCGGACATTCCCGAGCTTATCTGCATGTTCTTATGCGTTTCTGAAACACATTGGCAGACTTTGCACGAGACCAATAAAAAGTAATCACAGCAATTGTAGTTGAGGCCTTACTTTGACTTTAGCCATGTTCGGTTGCATGTGTCGGCGCGGTTGAGGGATGAAGTGTGAATGTGTGTACACAAGTGAGGCTGCCAAATTCCCTGAGATCACCCTAGAGATATGAAGACAGCCATAAGGGAATAAACTGCCACCCCATAGATTTATTTATCAAAGAGACTTTGAGCCAAGCCGAACCGCTCTCCAAGGTTGTCTTTCATTATCAGCCTAATGCACCACAGGCAATAGATAACAGGATAATAGGATTAGCACTGCCCCTTTAAAGGGTAACTCTCACTTTAGTTTGGAGCCAAATTTATATTATAGATTATTTAAAAAAACTGAAGAACACAATTCTGATAAGGTTGTCTTACATGCATGATGGACAAAAAGGTTTGGTTTAGTCTTAAGTTAACCATCTTTGTTTGGAAATCTATGGAGTAAATTTTGTACCATCATTTTATCATATTTTTATCATATTAAAAATACAGTTTAATTTAAATTTGAAAAAAAAAACACTATCCAGGAAAGAAACTTTGTATAAGTCTCTCATTTTGAAAATAGAGAGTTAGAATTAAACATTTTATATTTTTTAAATGTTATATTTCACTTTTTTTTTTTTACCCATTTTGCTTTTCATGATTCCGTTTTATGAATAGTTTTTTCAACCTGTGTTTTACAGCACATTTTATTCATTTCTTAGGGTGGGATTTTCCTCTGAAGCAAATAGCAAAGACACATTTCTATTGGACTGCTGGATGTTAGCAATAAATATTTTTATTGGTCAACATGTCAAAAGTGAACGTTACTATTGGGCTTGAAGTAAAGAGAATCTGCAATGAAAATTGAAAAGAATATACCTTGTAAAACTAAATCTTAAAAACTGATTTCAGATAATAAAGTAAAAAATCTTGGTGTTATTTTTGATCAGGACCTGCCATTTAAATCAAAGAGGTTTCTAGAAATTCCTTCTCTCATCTGCGTAATATTGCAAAATTGAGAAATCTCCTGTCCAGGGGTGATGCTGAGAAACTAGTCCATGCATTTGTTACTTCAAGGCTGGACTATTGTAATTCTTTACTATCAGGAACTCTGCTGCCAGAGTTTTGATGAAAACTCAAAACTACAGATCATATCTCTCCTATCCGAGCTTCTCTTCATTGGCTTTCTGTTAAATTCAAAATAGAATTCTGGATAAAATCCTCCTTCTCACAGAAAAAGCCTTAAATGGCTAAACTCCATCTTATATCAGAGATCTGATTGTTCCGTATCGCAATCTGCAGGTTTACTAGTGGTTCCTACACTTCTAGTTAGAGTGGCTCAGGTTATCCTGAGCTATCTCTATAGTTCTGCTGCTATAGGCTTAGACTGCTGGAGGACATAGGGACCCCTTTTTCATCATTCTGCTTCATTCTATCTCTATTCTCCCACTCTGCAGAATCTGTTAGTTCAATCTCTAACGTTCTGCTCTCTCTGCTTTTTCTCATAGTAGCTTCATCTGGTCTGTTCCTGTTTGGCTGTGACTCCATCCTGGAGAGAAATATCAGCTGTGCTGCTGCCATCAACACCTTTGTTTCTAGATGTTGGAGCTTGGCCTGTTTTCCAGTGTAGTCCTGTTTCTCTGACTGTGACTAACTGGATGTGCTCTCTTCATCCTCTGACATGGGAGCTGGCTCGGAGTTGCAGGGGCGTCTCCAGGAATTTCGGGCCCCATGAAAGACATTGATTTTGAAACTGCTATAAAGATGCTCTGAAGAATATCATTTATGTTTTCAATGTAATTTTTATTGAAAAAATTCGACAAGGAAAATTATCAGAATTTGAAAAAGTGAAAGATACATTAACTTTAAACTTAACATTTACATCTTATCAAAAATAATAATAGATTATTTAAAACAAAAACACAGTTGTATCTATTTACACATTAATATAAAATAGGTTTAGATTGTGAAAATATATTCCTATTAGGATTCACTCTAACTTTATTAAACAACACATTATTTTTCATTAGTTTTTCATTAACCTACATGTGTAATGATGAAACATGTATTTTTTTAATGTGGCTGCTTCAGGCTGCTCATGAGAATGATCAAGATTTATAGATGTCTTTTAATGGTTGTAGTTTAATCTGAATATAAAAATCTAACTAAACAGTTTTAATATTGGCACAGTTTTTAATACATTTATGCTGCTGGAGGCTACCTAATGCACTTCAGTTGTCAAGGGTACAGTATATAAAATTAAAGGCCATTTCATTTTATAGTTCTCATTACTTAAAATAATATATGCTTTTCATTATGTATCAATATGCATGTATATATTTACATAGAGGGAAATCCCAACAGACTGGCCTGTTTCTAAAAACAATGTTATGTTGCTCACTTGTCACTGGTGTATGTTTTCTAGAAAATAAAAAATGAAACACAGCACACTACAGTTTAACGCCATAAACATATGGATATTTCCATTTTAACAATGAGCGTTCTGACCATACATATTCTGTAAATGATATTTTCTCCTATGGTAACCATCTTATGCAACAAAAATGCTTTTACAATTTTCTGGCAACATTTTCTTTTTCTTTTTTTTTTTTCGGTTAAACAACATTTGAGTAACTTCTTTTCAATAAATAAATGACTGTCGTACTCTCTGTAACCTTTCTTACTGATAATCCTACAGTAATTGCTCTTTTTTGCAGCAGGAACAAGGGCTTAGTGGAACTGTTATGTGTGTTACCGCAGACCTCAGTACAATAACTGAAATATGGAAGAATCATTGATGACTGCGTCCGCAGGTTCACCAACAATCATCAGGAAGTTTGCAGACTTCCTCAGAGTTTGGGCCTCATCAGAGACGAAAACAACCTGGACTACAGAGAGGAGGTGGAGCAGCTGGTGGGATGGTGCAGAGACAGCAATCTGATCCTGAATGTGGAGAAAATCAAGGAGATCATCATTGACATTAGGAAGAAAGTTTCTAACGTTCAGTTTTTACATTTTATCACTGATGCACTTTAAGAAATAGAAGTATCTTGAACTGAACAAAATTTCATTGAAGCAAAGCCAGTGTTGTCTTCCATCTCAGGAAAATAAACTATTCATCTCCAACTCCATTCCTGGATTCCTGCTCTCTGCCCTGAGTAACAACCAAGGCCATCCTGGACCGACTCCTCCCTATCTAACCGTATTACCTCCACAATCTCTCGTCTCCTTCTGATGGGAAGAAGAGAGAAAACTGATCACCATCAGCTGCCAGTCTCAGCCTCTGTAAGTAGACTCACCTCCTTCCTGGAAACTCCCCATGTCCCCATTCCTTCAATAAATCCACTTACATTTTCCTCCTCAGAGCCGACCTGGACTTTCCCTCCGAAAACCCGGAAGAACAATTCATTTGTTTATTGGTGTCAATAAACTGTTCAAACCTTTCCAAAAAGATGCTTTCAAAGGCAGGCTTGATAGCAGAGACACAAACCAAAGACTTACAGCTGTAATTAAACCCAGGGAGGGACTGAATCCAAAGGACAAAAAGGCTTTCAGATGTTTAAAATATATCGGTTGTTTATTTCCTAGTTTATATAAGTCTAAAACAAAGTTTGAGGTTGTATTAAACAGATATTTAATTGTAATATTTTTGCAAGTGACGTAAAATTCAAATCAAACTGGGTAAGAAATGAAACTTCAAAATTCCCAATAAATTGCAGTATCTTATCAAAACATTTAAAGTTTTGTTAAAAAATAAACCCTCTCCACAGACTTAATGGAAGTCATGCTTCTCCTATTCTTCCTTGTGTCTAGTCCTTCCAGATGTCTCATCACGGGAGGAGCAGGTGTTCAGATATGTGCGATGTTTCTCTGTTTTTGTCACGCCAGCCCTGCTACGTGTTATGACTGACATGACTGCCTAAGTGGGGGGTCCATCCCAGTGCAGCCATTGTAGATCACAGGGGGTTGGTTAGAGAGCATGTCGACGTGCGTGTGAACTCAGGGCCCACAGGGAATTGGAGTCTCACTCTGACGACCTGATGTCTGCCATGTTTCCAAACAATATCTGTCCTCCTTTTGTTTGCCTGGATAACAGCGACAAATGGCAGAGGAAACAGAGAACCTGGTATGATGGAAACATTAGTGGGTCAAAACAGAATTTTTTATTCTTTTATAGGGAAGTTTTAGTTGGCTGATGAACATGGACCTTATCCATGTACACACAAAACAGAACCTCTAAGAATTAAAGCGCAGCAGCACTACATATTAAGAATATGTTGGTATGTACAGCAGTTGATACAAAATAATAATAAATATGGATTCAGAAATAACAGATCTATTTCACTTGCTCTACTAGAACTTCTAAAAGAAATAATAAATAGTATGGATAATAAAAAAATACAATGGGCTTTTTTTTATAGATTTTTTAAAAAGCTGATACGATGAACCATGACGTCTTGTTGAAAATTGAAGTATAAATGACTCCTATTATTCTTTACAGAGGTCTTTCTCTGCCAGAATGGATACGTACCTGTATGCCATGACATACCGACGCGTATGCGTGCATGAACGGTATACTATGTGAGAAATAATCATTTGCAAAGATGTATTAGAATCCTGTTTAGTAATGATATTCAGGTATACAGTTACTGAGGTAGACGTGTCATATTTACAGCATATGGAAGAAAGCTGTATTCTGTATCCATCCATCCATCCATCCATCCATCCATCCATCCATCCATCCATCCAAATAGTTGTTTTAATAGTTATTGAGTCAGATATCTGGCGGTGATGTTTGATTTATTTAAATGTTTTAATCTGTTACTGTGTAAATGGGTCTGCAAATACAAATGTATAGGAGAGCTCCATTATTAAACTCGTACATTATTTTTCTAAGTTTGTGATACAATATTGGAGCATGCAAAACACAGATTTGCCTTCACAAAGCATAAAAGTAAAAAGTAAACCTGTGAAATTATGTTTTTTATTATGCTTTTTTGTTGTTGGCATTCATAGAAATATACTGGTGCGATAACCTAGAATTCTATTTTGAATTTATAGCCCCCGACTTGAGAAAAGTCCACCAGCCGCCACTGGTATATCTACCATTTCAGTTTTAGCATTTGGAACCAAACTATGAATAACCCTGCATTCATACAGTATAATCATGTACAATCAATAAAATAAAATACAGTCTAAATCTTACAAAACTCAAAATATTCAACAAAAGACTGAAGAAGTCTGTATTCCACATCTCTTGCTTCAAATTCTGCTTGTTTTTTCCTGTAAATTATCAGTCCAATTATCCTACCAGTTCACATGTAAACCATGAAACTCCCAGCAGGGGGCAAAACTGGCTCATGCACAGTTCACACTGTGTCCATAGGGCGGCTCTCCATCATGAATCTTCAAATTTTCAAATCCAGTGTGTAACAGACAGTTCTACATCATAACCTAAGTTGGCCTAAAAAAACATAAAATAAGTAACAGAATACAAAAACTAGGTGGATCTAAAACTAAGAAAAAATAAATAAATAAATAAATAAATAATTTATATATATATGTTTGTGTGTGTGTGTGTGTGTGTGTGTGTGTGTGTGTGTGTGTGTAAACTGATAGAGTTGTTTTATTGTATTTCAAAATGAACACATTTAAATTGTTGCATGCCATGTTATCTATGTGTCAAAGTCAGTATTGGATGAAGACTGCTGGAGAACAGGGCCTGTCCAAAGCATAAACAAATTAAGCCACTGCGTATGGTCCCAAGGCAATTCGGGGGCCTGCTGTTGATTCTCTAGAATAGAACAAAAAATCCCTTTATTGTCCCACAATGGGGAAATTGTGGCGTTTACAGTAGAAAATGTTATACTGGAAGAGGTCACACAATGTGCACCTTAGAAAGGTGTATAAAACAAATAGAGTATTGTACTGTACAGCGTTTTTACAATATCTGTATCTGGAGAATAAAAAATCAACAACAGGTGTGGACATATTTTACAGTAATGGAAATGTGAAAATAGCAGCAACCACAGCGATGTGCAAAAAAATGACAGCAGCATGTTATTTAACTAAGACAGAAACTGTGCAAAAATCAGCATGAATGTAGGAACTTATTGAGGTGGTTGGGCACAGTGGTGGTTATAAAGTCTTACAGCTGCTGGAAGGAAGGATCTGTGACAACGCTCCCTGGTGCAGCAGTCTGTCACCCCGTACTGCAAACCAACCTATCTGAGATAAAGCTGTGGGCTGCCAGTGAGTCTAAAATCCACTGGGACATGTGTTGGTCCACTCCAGTCAGCTCCAGTTTGTCCCTAGGAGTCCTGGCAGGATATTAGGTAATATGATTTCTAAATAAAAATATCAACATATCAACAAAAAACACAAAATTCCATAATAAGATTATCTTTTTTTAAATAAAAATATGTTTCAAAATTCAGAATAATTACTCATACATGAATAAAAAGAGAACAGAGCACACAGAGCAGAAAAGGGCCAGTGTATAGGCCTATTAAATTTAGACAAGAAAGATCCATCCATCCATTATGTGTCACCGCTTATTTCCTAATGGGGACGTGGCGGGACTGGAGCCTATCGAAGGAGTCAGTGGGCGAGAGTCGGGGTACACCCTGGGCGTTCCGCCAGTCCATCGCTGTAGACCAGAAAGATAAGCTTTATATTTAATTGACTATTTAAATTAATTGTGTACATGTATTCACCAATTTTTTCATTAAAGCTATTTTATTTCTTTGTTGTTGTTCTTGCTCTACATGTTATATTGCTGTTGGAACCAAAAAGAATAACTCAGAAAGACCTTTAATATTAATAAATTGCATACTAACTTATTTTATAACTTTTAGTAATGCTAGATGAAGCATAGTACAAGGAGACTGTAAACAGCTCGAGCTGCCAGAGCTGCAATAAGTTCATAGTAGGTGTGCGAATGATTTGATCTTTAAACGTTGATAGCAGGAATCAATATTATTATGTGGAAATAAAGGGGCACAAAATTGAATTTTGTACAGAGCCCCATAGGGCTGGCCCTGCCGTAGTAAGCAGCATGTTGTTTAGTCTTGAAATACCTATGAAAACAGAGATTTGCTTTTTTTAAATAAGCTCGAATTCCCAACTCTGGTCTAATTATGACCTGATCCGCTGAAAGATTTTGAAAAACAAGCAATCATCTCAAAACCAAAGGAAATAACAACTCTCTGTCCTAACAGGTTGGGAAAGCCCCTTGTAATCATTTGGGACACCATAATTAACCAAAGTCAGACCTATGACCTGTGGACAAAACATGAACTTAGTGAAGCTCACTGAGCTAAAACAGCCTCTAGACAACAGATTAAAGGGAATCTGTAAGGGGCAAACACATTTTTAATATTTGTCTCGCAGAACATTAATCTGAGGGAAATTAAATGCTTTTTTTAATCATTAAACATGTCATAAAAATATTTTAGATTTGTTTGTTTGTTTTGCACAGGTTTTAAGTTACCCTGAAGGAAAGAAGTTATTAGGTGTCTAGATCATCATAGATAAATGTCGCCATCCAGTGGAGAAGCTGAGAAATATTTTACTTTTTTTTTTTTATAACATCCCTAAGAAAATGACCCAACAGGAAAAAAAATAAACTAACCAAAAGATCTCTATCAGCGTGATAAAGACAAAAACAAGTTATAGGAATGCAGGCTACTGTGTTCTAAAGGATTCAACTGGATCCGCAGCCATTAGCCTGCTGATGAGCACTAGTGGCAGTCAGCAGCTGATTGGGAAACAAAGAATTAGGATTGATATGTATTTAAAACGCAGCAAGTCTTTAGTTTTTTTCTGTTCCTTTAGAAGAAGGCAGAATCTGTATTCTGTGTTCAGATTCAGAAGTTGGCATCAACTTCCTCTCATCCTCATTTTCTAAACATTCACCCCTCTGCCACAAAAACAGGAACAAATGGTTAAGGTTGGATTTAGCAAAACAATGGTGCATTCATGGATGCTGTTGCATGACTGAACTAAAGTTAGAATCTAGGTAGAGTTTTTAAAGAACTTCCCTATATCAAAAAGTTTCAGTTTCTCACAGAAAAAGGAAGTTTCCAAATCGATTCTATAATATTGTTGTGACTTGATTGAAGAATTATTTAATGGCAAATGCAACTTAACATTTATTTAAACGTCCGTTGAAATTAGGTTGTATGTTAAGGATTTTAAAAAGTGCCTAAATTTCTTACCGCTTTATACAGAAGAGGATTAGGGACATTGAAAAACAAAAAAGGTTAGCTGTTTCTTAAATTTTATTTCAGTATAATATGGGAAAAAAACTCTGACTTTAATCTGAGAATTCTGAATTTAATCTCAGAATTGTGGATCTTAATGTAGATGGGCTTCATAAAGGAAGAGATTAGGGAGCACTCAGCTTCACTGACAACGGTGTGAGTTGTTAGGAAGGACCAGTAACACATTGGTGGAAAATGATGCAATTAGGCAACTTTTTACGTTTCAGAGGGGTCCCCAGTGATGCTATTTAATTAATGAAGGAGCAGAAGGTGATTAAAACAAGAGAGATTGATTAGTCTCTAAAACAGACATGGCTTGATGCTAACATGTTTGTTAGCTGTAAGAAAACAGACAGAAATCTGAGGTTAAAGTGAGAAATGTGAAAAAATGTCAGAATTGTGAGAAAAAAGTCACAATTGTGAGATTAAAGTCAGAATTGTGGGATTAAAGTCAGAATTCTGAGATTAAGACAGAATGTGAGAAAAAAATGTCAGAATTGTGAGATTAAAGTCAGAATTGTGGGAAAAAAAAGTCAGAATTGTGGGATTAAAGTCAGAATTCTGAGATTAAGACAGAATTGTGAGAAAAAAAAAGTCAGAATTGTTAGAAAAAAGTTAGAATTTTTTCAGTGGCCCCAATCCTCTTCCGTAAACTTTAAATATGTGTAGTTATACATAAAAAAAAAACGGGTGCTATCAGTTGACGCTGTCAGCTGTTGACCACGCGGTGGCGCTCGCTCTCCGTTCGCTCCGTGGCTCTTCTTCTCATCCTGTCTGCGCGTGCGCGTAACGCTGACAGAGAGGAGCCCATTTCCTTCAAGCAGCAACAGCAGCAGCAGCATCGCCAGGCCTGGCAGACGAACAACACAAAACATATGCGGTCAGAGGACAGAGAAACCGTCGCAGCTAAGCCACGTTTCGGATTGTCCGACAATAGTCGCGCAAAAACTGGATGCCCAACAAGCCGCCGGAGCCTCACTGATGGGCGTTCATCGCTAACCTGCAGCCGCATCTGCCCGACGCCTCAGCGGTATCTCCTGGGTGAGTTATCCTCAGCGCAGTGAGCGTTTTGTCTCAGTGTGTAGCTGCAGCGTTTTACCAGGAGCCTGTTGGGTGGAAGGTGGTTTAAACCTCGGGTTTGGTGGAAAGGTTACATCCCCCATTGTTGGAGGAAAACGAACAGACAGCTCCGTGTAGCTAACATTAAAGCAGCGTTAGCCTCAGCTACGAACGTCACGAGATCCATTATCGGACACATTTCAGTTATTGCTCTATCTGCTCAGGTTTAACAGTGTCCCTTGTTTTTCACTTTCTTTCTATAACATCGTTTAAAAACACAGTAAAAAAGAAAACATAAAATCATTAGTTATGTCTGTTTTATCGCCTGGTTTTAATCAGTTATTTCGGTGCTTTTACCCAAACCACTGAGTCACCCCCTTTTTTTTCCTTAGCTTCTGCTTCCATATTCGGACAAGTAACACATTTTATTTATATTTTTCTCCTAGAACGCCGCCGATGAGGTAAGAACTAAGATAATGTGGCATATGGGGAAGCAATTCAACATTTTGCTGAGATTTATTTGGTCAGAGGTGTAAATTCAGCGAATCTGTGAAAGCTAAACACTATATTCGGTGAACCCTTTTAATCTTCTATCATAATTTAGTCCATTGAGAGATAATCTGAGTGATCAATCCCATTTTTTTGCTGCCTTCAAACAGGTATGTGATTTCAGGAGGAGAGACTCCTTTATATAGGGTCAACACAAATGGACTGAAGTAATAGTGGCTTATTATGGCTTACAAATGAGAAAAGTTATAGTTATCAGAAAATTTGAAATATAGCAAAACACCTGCAGATGTTTCCTGAACCTCTAAATAAAAACTGATTTATTCTAGGGCCACATTGGCATCATCAGGCCTTTGGTAGTGCTTTGAATAAATATTATAATTTCATTATTTCAATAAGAAGCACACTACTTCGTTACTTTAACATTTATCTAATTTGTTTCTGATTAGAAAGCGAACATCGACTACTAATCAAAGGTCAATCATTAAAGAAAAAGAAAAGAAAGGAAGAAATCTCCACAAATATGAAAAACAATTTTGTTTCTGCTCCTTGCAGGATATTGATTTCTGTTTTTATCACAACTTGAGTTGGTTTAAAAAAAGGGGGGGAAAAGCTGATACATCAGCTTGTGCAGTGGATGCAACACATTTTCCAGGATACTATAGTCTGTTTTCTTGCTATATATTTTAAAGGCACAAAGGAGAAAGTTGTGTAAAAAAAAAAAGTACATTAATGGTAAGATCATGTTTGTTCTTTCGTTACTGAAATGACTTCTGGGATCATTTAAACCAGTTTATGCTTACGTTTATTGAGAAACTTTATGGAGAAGCTGCTTTCATTTTTCAAAAGGACTTTGTACCGGCCCATATTTTAACCGACCCATATTTTAACCAGCCCATATTTTAACCGGCCCATATTTTACCAGGTACCACCAGCTGCTCCAATCATACTGGTGTTCCTGGGAATAATTGGCCTGCAAACCAACCGGACCCCCTAGAAAGAAAATCTTTTATCAACAGGAAGATCAAACTAGAGTTTGACGGATGAATCGGCCAGCAAATACTTTTGGCCAATATATGTTTTATTTCCTTGTATCTGTTGTTTTTATTCCTTGTGTCAGCATCTGCTGATGCATTAACGTTTAGGAATGTTCATTGCGGCGTATTCAGCAGCCATAACTTGAGATCACATTAAATGTTTTCATTGCCGCTGCCTCCATTTGCCATCATTTTTAACATTTTGTTTTATTTATTAATAGGAGTTTCTTTTTTGCTCCAATGAACATTTGTGTAGCATTTGACATCGAGATTTTTTTATTTATTCTATCATGTCAATGAAGGCAGAGAAAGAAATAATGGCAATAAAATCAGCAGCAAATATTGGGATCTGGTGGACCGACGTCAGAAAAAGACATCGACTCAACAGCAGACCCAACAAAAAAGACCTGAAGGCTTCATTGATGCAGAAATCCATGTAGGAGGAGCCCAGACGATTATTTTTAATAATCGATTAATCCAATAATTTTTAAGCTCTAATTGAAACTAAGTAATCTTCCAATCTTTTCAGATCAGTTACTGGAAAAAAGTAACAGGTTACTGTTACTAGTTGCTTCATCCACAAAGAATCTTTTCACCAAAAAGTAATGACTTACTTTTTAAGACAACAGTTCTTAAATATTCACTCATTAATGACTCTATTATTTCAGTTCGGTGCTTTACAATATACTAAGGTATTGTTCAGCTTAACTTTATTTAAGTCAGGCCAGCAAATGAGTTGGAATAAATAACGATAAAAAAAATAAATAAATGGACTATGTAGTCCTAAATGCATCGTTACTGGAGCTGAGAGAAGCTGTGAAAAAGAACAAGCGCACGTTTAGTTGCTTATTGCAGACTGGGAAAATACTTTCCCTCATGTTTGTCAATTATAGTTCTTTGTTTTTACCCTCTCTGCTGCTTTCCTTTTGACCTTCTCTCCTGCTCCAAGCAGGACTCAGAAACATAAAGTAGCGAATGTGGCAGAGACCTGATTAATATACACGAACAGATAATTTTTTTTCTTTTTTTAAATCTCCAATCCACTGATGGCCAGTCTGTTCCTGAGTAAGGGTAACCGAGTTGATTTATTACAGATAAACCAGTTAGATTACTTTTTAGCATCACTTTCATACCATAATCATTAACATGACAAAAAATAAAGGCTTGAAATATTTCCCTCTCTGATGAATCCGTATAACAAACGAGTTTCACTCAAATTCTGTGATTTAAAATCAACTTTTTCATGATTTTTACTAGAGATGTCCCGATCCAGGTTTTTGCACTTCCGATCCGATACCGATATTGTTTT
>NW_015150724.1:878178-890679 GCF_000732505.1 Cyprinodon variegatus | reverse complement strand
GTTCATCAGGGTTATGTGATATGTTATGTTGAAATGCACATACTTCGGCAAGCCACGGCAGGACTGACAGAAACGCTTCACGTGTGACAGACGGGTGTAATATTACTAAACACTGAACTCCATTAAAGTTTATGTGAGAACGATTGGGCTGTCATGCTTTTTTAGCCTTAATCAGGGTCCTGATGTTTAGCTCCAGGCTGCTGTCGGGGAGCGTTGCTTCTGATTGGTGAGCTTTTTATGTGTTTGCGGTTCTTCTCTGACATGGAGGTGTTTTGTGGTAAGCCAGACTTACTATATCTCCTGGTCAGATCTTGTTGTCTCAGCAGGTTTAATCAACCTTCAGTTTTGGGCTTTAACATTCTATGGAGTGAATTTTGTTCCATTATTGTTGCAAAACAAAAAAAAACACATTTTCTCAGATTTATTCCCGATTGAGTCTTAAGATTATTTTCCTAACTTCAAGCTCAATATAAAACTCATATGCTCGACCAGTAAAAATGTTTTTTGCTAACGTCCAGCAGACCCATAGAACATCTATTAAAGAATAGAATGTGAAAAATGAATTTGAAATAATAAAATATTTTGAGAACAAATCCAAAGAAAAGGAGTGAACACCTATTTTCATAGAACAAAATTTTAAAATCTTTTTTTCTTCAAAATTTCAATTTCTCTTTTTACAGGAATGGAAAAACAGAAAATAAAAAGAGAAAAGATGAAACAAAGGGGAGATAGAAGCGAGCGATAAAACATCTTCAGTGATACTGTCAAATGTTCAATTTCCAGCTTTCTTAAATGAAATTTTCATTTACAAAATGTGCTTTTTTTACTTGCAACAGTTAAATTATTAGCAGTTCTGCAACACTACCTCCTAAAACCTGAAGCTCTGCTCTCATCATAATCGTAGAATAAAAATGTTAACCTGTGCTGCTTAAAGTGAAGCAGGTTGCTGCTGATTTGCTCTCGTCTGAAAAATGTTTGCAGAGGGTGATTTTGTGTCTGGGGGGTCAAAATGCTTGATAAACAACAAGCTCTCAGGTTACAGTGCTGGACCGGAACGCTGAAGCATTTCTGATGAACGCTGATAATCCAGTGGAGGTTCAGGCAGCAGGAGAAGGCTGCTCTGAATGCTGCATGTTGGCCGTCATTTAATCAGCTCTGAATACATTTTGATGCAGAGAAGAAGACATGTCTCTGTGTCTCTCTGAGGCTCAGAGTATCTGAGCTGTGTTGCTGTCTCATGTTAAGCTGGAGTTATGCGTATGTCCTCAGCTGAGAAGCAATGGCTCCTCTGTCTCTACAGCATCCATCCCATTACATGTTTTGAAGCTCATCCAAGGCCAGCTGACCTCTACATTCTTCCTTGACTCGTCTCCTCATCTTTTATAATCAGCGACGGCAATAAAAGAGGACAGATTTATTGGAGACTCTCATGCAAAGCCTAACAGGATAAAATGTATTTATGTCCAACACAATAGTATACCCTGCTAGCTGCAGGACGTCACTCTACATGGATGCTTTCTGCTTGGAACTTTAACTGAAAGCCAGACGGGCAGATTTCAGTGTCTGATAAGGAGCATGCATATTATAAATCATGCATTTTTATTACAGAGCTTGCAATGCAAAGCAGGGAAATGTGTCATGGTTCACTTGAAGAGGAATTGTTAAGGAAAAGGAAACTGATATAGGCTCTGCACCTGCACTGTTTCCTCTTTCAGCAAGAGAGCACATGCATCATACAGTAATACTTGTACCCCTGTTTGTTTAATGGTTTCTTGATTTTCAGTCTCTGATTTTTTTTTTTTTTTTACTGGCCTGGGGCGGTGATGTGTTTCCCAGACACTCTTATTGTCTTCAGATCGCTTCTATTTTAAACTGCTGTTGCATTCCAGCATCATTTCATCAAGGCTGACAGAACTAAATAAGGTTGCATATGAAAAAATGACACGGTTTGAGTTGCCCATCTCCCACAATGCATTGCAAATTAACTAGTTATAAACAAGTTGCAATTATCTTGGACTCGTTGTGACCTATCTAGAGAAGGACTGGTACATCAGTGTACTGATGATTTAGGCCAATGTTGACAAGGGTTTTTTTTTTTTTTTTTTTTGCATTGGTTCAGTTATTCACTGATCATTTTTTGATCATGTGAGGGCTTCTTCTGCTGCCTTATATCCAGCTGTCCCATTGGCTATTCATTGTTGATAATTTCATTGATTTGTTGATAAATCAATTTTCTTGTCTGAATTGAAACGAAAAATGTATAGTCTTTAATTTTTATGATGAAAATGCAGCCACTATGGCCCGTCTTTCCTAAAGGCAATGTAACTGTTCATTTCTGCACTGATGACCGGCAGATTTATGTACCACTGGATCCTGAAAACATCTGTTTTACAACTAATCATTTGAATTGTATTGAGATAATTAAAGCTTACATGGCCTTAAATAGGTGACCTGTTGTTTGGACCTGCTGAGGCCCCTTCCTTACATGTCAACCTGGGTCCTTTCGGTCCATATTAGAAATATTTTGTTCCACGCCATCATTATTATGATATTTGAATTCATCCTTTCATCCCAATGCTTGGGTTACTGTTTTGCACTTGATGTTGAGCTCATTTAGTTATGGAGCGACGCCTTAAACCAGAAGCGGTGTACGCCCATTTTAAAGGCTCTGCTCTAGATCCCTTTTCGTTATCGCTGTCCCTCAGTATCTGTGTGAACTAGGGCTGAAATAATCGTATTAATCATAATTAATCTATTATTGAAACAATTGTCAACTAATTTAGTAATCAATTAATCGTTAACTGGAGTATAGAAACTCTAAAACATGCCTTTATATCAAAATTGTGAAATGTTATATATAATTATTATATATTATGTTAATATAGTCATATTTTGCCTTTAACAAAAACTTTTTTTGTCAGTCAATATGCACTACCCAGAACTCCTCCAGTAGAAAGGTTTTTTCCACCGGTCTTAATTTCTTAAAAAAGTTCTGTAAGGAACCTTTGGCTATCCGATTATCAATCGAAAAGGTAATCAACTGATTGATCGATTTGCAAAATAATCGATAGTTGCAGCCCTAATGTGAACTACTGCATTCCCACCAAAGAGAGAAGTGCTACAAAACTAGCTGGATTCATTAACAGTCAAATGTTTGGCCCTTTTTTTAAATACTGCTGAGGCTTGTTGAAAAATGATGTCAGGCTGCAGACATGAACCGTCATTCCAATCAGCCCGGGTCACACAAAACACGCCTTTTCTCTTTCATGGACAATAAATCATGAAATCAGCTTTTAGCAGTTTTAATCTCAGCCATTTCCTTTATAATTTATTCCTAATCATTTTAGAAAAAGCATCACTTATGGAATGATGACCATCCAAATGAGAAGCGTTGGTGGAACAGGTGTCAGTCATGCTGCACAGCAGAAACTGGAGTCTAAAATGCTTCCAGGCAGCGTTCCTGCTCTGTCTGTGGCTGGGATCTTTACCTCCTCACCTCTAAGTTTTAATGTTTCACCCCCAGGCTCTAGAGGTTTCCCTCTCCAAACCTCCAGACAAACAGAGCCATGTTCATCTTTTTAACGTTTCTAGAAACTGGCATGTCAGAGAGCTTTCCGTCCCATTTCCCTGATCTTATCTTGCTGCTTGGCTGCTTTGGGTAATCTAGGAAGGAAAAGCATAGAAAAGTTAAAGAAAATGACAAAAAGGGAATAAATAACAGCATAAAGACTTCACAACTGTTTCGGTGGCTTGATGACTGCATTCATTTTTCAGTAAACACAATTTTTGGATTTTTTTTTTCCTCTTGAAACAATCTCGGGGGAAAAAAATAACTAAAACCATGAACATTAATGTTACTTTTATCAATAACCAAGATATGTTATTATGATATAGTAGCCTAGTAATTCCTAAATCTCCTTAAGATCATCCTACCTGCTCTTCCACCATCAGGTGAGAGAATCTCCCAAATCTCATCTGCTTTTATTGCTTTCTTTTGAGGCCTACCTCTTCTTTTGTTATAAACTGTCAAACAGTTTACCTCCTGCAACTGAACTGAAGCTCACTTGATACATGAGCCCCAGAAATGTGGATGTGAATCAGGAGTGCATACTGCCGTTAGGTGAGCACTTCATGACTAGCATGTGGACCAACCTATAGATAAGATGATTAAATGATATCCCTGGAAACTGAAGCCAAAAAAGATCATCTAAATCTTTAATTTAGACTGAATAAAGTCTTACATGTTTATTAGCAAGGGCTTTAGGAACGTATAGCTTTTTTTTTTTGTTAAATACGCCATCAGCAGCATTCTTTTGTTCTTTCCTCCTAAACAGATGGTTAGTTAAATATAAAATAAGTTAATAATTAGGCTTTTATTCCACACCCTGTTAAAGATGCACACTCAGTACATTTTTTTAACAGAAACATAAAGATGCAATTTGTTTAATAGTATATTAGGGTTGTCACAATACTAAACTTTTCAACTCGATACCGATACTAAGGAAAATATTCGATACTCGATACCATTTTCGATACCACAAGGATAAAAACTCCAAATTTCAACAGAAATATTTTGATAATTAAAATACAATAAATAAATAAATACAATAAACAATAAGAACAACATTTTGAGGTTGTTTGCTGTGCACAGTATTAAGCAAGCTTGATAAAAAACTTTCAAAATTAAAATTAAGTGTACCTTACTTGGCTATGCTTTGCACACATAACAATGACACAAGCCAAACCGGTTAAGAAACAAAAATAATTCTCAGCAGCTGCAACTGAAAAGTGCGTAGAATTATTCAATTTCACAGTGTTCATTTTCCTCTATTCTGCACTTTAATGACTGTTTAATTGCCAGCGGTGGTAGCACTGTATCGATACTTTTGAAAATGAGTATTGTATCCGGATACAACTGTTAAATGAGGAAGTTATGTCCCTTTAAAAAGGCCGTTGGGCCTCGGGGGCTTCCTCACGGTTCTTTTCCTGTTAGCAAGTTATTTACTACTCTTAACTCAAACTGGGTAAAACCATTTAAAAAGGACTATAAAACAGGAGTAAAAAAAGTAACAAAGTTTATTCCAGATCAGGTCGTTACAGGACCTAACACAACGTTTCAGTATCGATACTTTTTTGAGTATCGGTACTTTTGTAACCCTATAGTATATCGGTTATCTGCTAATATTAGTGATTTTGCATCATACCGGTGTCGCTCCAACAATTAAACCTGGGCCGATATTAATGTCAGGAGGGGAAGGTAGCAGATAAGTCATTAGATGGTGATGTAGTAAAGGATTGTGGTTTTTTATCTGAAGCAAGGAAGTAATATGAGCTGTGGTCGTGTTTTTATGGTGTTAAAAGGGCAATATGGTGTAAATATCCAATATTGCAATTTATCATATTTGGCAGCTCTGGGTAAAAAAAGAAGAAAAAAAACCCTTCTTTTAATTATAAGGTTAGATCTGGAACACGTAATCAGATTAATTAGTTACTGAGAATATGTTCAACTAATATAATAGACTAATTGTTGACTGGAGTATAGAGACTTAAACATGTTAAATGAGAGAGCAATCCACTTAAAGCAAACATTATACAAAAATTGTATTAAAATATATAAAAAATTTTTGTGCATAAGTATGATCTTTTTAGAACTTCTCACATTGCATCTTTATACTCTTACCTGTGTTTTGCCATCTGATTATTAATCGAGAAAATAATCAACAGATGAATCACCCTAAATGAGATATTGATGATCCCGTAGAAAGACGGGCTTTTTATTTTATTGTTTCTACACTCTGCCATAGCTTCAGAACTCAAACATTCATAAGCCTCAATACTAATGTTTATAACCCAGCATTCAGCCGTCCGATCCAGGATGCACGGCCCCATTGGTGCTTTTCTCCTTTTTTTATCCACCAGAGTTTCTTATTCCCATCAGCATTGTAAAGTAAAGACACTATTAATGTTTAACCCCGCTGTTTCTAATGATGCTCTAACAAGCAGGGTTAATTATTTTCTACGTGAAATACCGATAACAGAAAGTGTGCTTCAGCCAACCCAAAGTTCACCCTGTTAAGACTTCCTTATTGCTATACTCCATTTGTCCTGACAGCTAGCTGTAGTCTTTATTTAGCTCATAGGTTTAAATCATTTTTAACTCTAACTCAGAGGCTTTAAATGAGAAATAGATGTTTTTTTTGGAAATTTGATAAAGTAAAAGGCGGCTCAGTGGGCAGTGGGTTCCACTGGTGCCTTAAAGCAAGAAGGTTCTGGGTTCAATTATCAGATTGGTTGGACTGATGTGCTTTGATGTACATTTTCTGCAAGGAAATTTACAGCCAAATTTGTTTGGTTTCTTTTCCTCAAAAAATTAAAGAAATGAGAACAATTCTTTGGGCCAGTTGAGGGGCAGTGCAACATGCACCATTCGTCTCATTAAAAGCAACGGTAGACTTGAAGCATCTAGAGGTTTATGACATGACAGGGACAACACATAGGTAAATAAAAATATGGCTGACATGGAAAGGAAGAAAAACCTGTATCTGATCATCAGGGGGTCAAAGAAGCGTGAATTTGGGCTTCCTCTGGTGAGACCTTGAACATAAACAATGATCCAGAACTGATGCAGACCAGGAAATGTTACTGGTCTTTGAACTACCCATATCTGCTAACCTCTGGTGTTACTACCATGGCACTAATCAATTTTTATTGTGCCTCTATAAAACACAGAGAGGCCTGAGTCCCTGCATGAGATCAGATAGATCCTTCACTGACTTGTACAGAAATAATCTGCAATCAAAATTCTGCTGTAGATTAGTTTACATAAGATGATGTGCAGAACCCACCTTTAGACATTTGGTCCCGATATGCTGTCATAAAGGGCTGTATCAGTGTTTACAGCGGTGCAATTTTCAGAAGGTCCTGTAGAGGGAGAGCTACTGGACAATTATTCAAGCTGTCCATGTCAAGTTAAGCTGTAATTAGAACATAACACTCATTGAAGGTAAGCGAGAACGGCTCCAAAAGCATTTTTGAGCGCATTTAGCTTCCTTTTTCTACAAGGACATTAAAAATAAAACCCTGGCAGGGTTGAGATGGTGTGTTTTGACGGTGCGATGAAAAAAAAGTGGCTCGTTACGTTGTCAAACTGGGTCAGTCTGATATTTTGCACATTAGGAGTTATGAATGACCCCTCCCATTATGGAAAAAGACAAAATAAGTATCAGTGGGCTAAATTAGACAGATTCTAAAAAAGATAAACAGAAAAGAAGAAGAAAAAAAAGAATAATTTAATTTGGTTTCTCTTTAGCAACAGTCATTTCAGTTCAAATATTTATCTTGGATACATGATTTCAATGTGATGGTTTCCTTTATTGGACCTTCGTCATCACGTCTTTATTGTTTACTGTAGGGAGTTTCCGTCTCTGGTGGCTCTGCCTTCCTTCATACCAACCTGTGTCATGATCACTCATGTTTCACACTCATAGCAGTGAGAGAAGTGCCAGGAAAACAACGCAGTCAGCAGGAAGAGCTCCTTCTCGATAAATATAGACATGTTCAGTTCAGCTCCCTTATTTTAGAAATCCACCAGAAGAATAAATCTGTGATAATCAGGATGGCTGCGGACTTGATGTTGAGATTCTGGACTTTTTGTCCATTTCTGCTCACTGATGCTCTGCTGGGTTATTTGAAAGATAGTCCCCCCCCTAAAGCTTAGAAACTAAACGATTTAATTTTGCTGGGTGGTTGATTGTAAGAGAGTCCTTAGTGTGTGCACAGGGACTTTCTTTGGCGTGTTTTTGCTTTATTTCGTATTAAAAAAATTGTTGTTTTTTTTTTTATATATATATATATTACTGGAGAAGCTTAGATTTGGAGTTTTAATTAAATGATTTAACTCTCCCTCTGCTCCATCAGGGCATCATTTCCAGAATTACACCGATACGTCGGCCTTATCGGTCTACAACTGCATTCGTTCATTGATTCATCAGTGCGTTCAGCAGCCAAGCCTTGAGATCATTTGAAGCTTGTGCATTGCAGCTCCCTCCATTAGCTGTCATTGATAATGATGTCTTTAATCTGTTAATAAATGTTTCTACTTGTGTAACCTTTTACTTATTGTGTTTAAAGGACAATTAAAAGCAATAAGAATCCCATCCAAAATAACAGCAGGACAGACCTGGTATCCGTCACTGTCAAATTGATGACAGCGTCTGAAGGGCATGGGTTTCACAATTTCATCGCACCAAGAAGATTAAGCCTAACCTCTGGTCAGAGTCCTGGAGGTGGGAGACCAGATTGGAGCACTATGCTTGTAGCGCTGAAATATTCTGGCAAAAAACCTGCAATGTACATTTTTATTTTCTAAATTTCCGGCGAATACAAACCTTTAGCAGGCAGCTGTGATTATGACTCGATGCCTCGTGTTCAAGTAGCATATCAACAATAACCACTGCTCTGAAAAATTCATCCATGCTTCTTCTCAGCCAACATGACACTCAACAGCAGGAAAATTGTCCAAAGGCGAATCCATCTGCTCATCTTTAAAGGCCAATTTAAGCTTCTGACGCCTCTGCAACCGACAAATATTCTTTGTGCTCTGCAACTGTTGCCACGCACCTCAAAAAAATCCTGACTACACGTCGGACGGTCACAAACCAGCACAGACCTCAAATGGAAGTGCGCAGACAAAAAGCAGCTGTGATTGGTCCTTGGCATGCCTTCCCAGCTGTGTGGACGCCATTTTTAAAAACCAAGTAACAACTACAACTACGACGAAAGGTTAATCGAGAAGGTTTGGAAGTACAATCCGCCAAAGTTCTCGCTGCGCTTTGGCAGGAAACTGCTGTGCGTCCCTAGAAATTCCAGACCGAAGGTTTAGAAGCATACCAGCAAAACTGGTTCGGGACCAGACCCAAGTGACATTTTTCAGAAGTTGCAGAAGTCTAATTTGCCCTTAAGTGTATTGCACTGCAAAACCAAACACTCAGATCCTCCCATTGCAAAGGAAAAGCTGCTTGTATCAAGTGTCTCTAAGGGAAGGACTGTCCCGATCATTTAATAACAGCGACCCTCCCACTTTCAGCTTTAACCACAATAGATGCACTCTGGATGAATATTAGGTTGTGAATTCAATTGTGTGAGCATGCTTGGAGCTCCAGTCATTGTGTGCATCATTCCTGGTGTTAGAGGGCCTTTATTTGACCTCACTCATATAAACCAATTTTCCCAGGCCTCTCTGGAACCTGCTAGCCTGAATGCATTTAGAGCCAGTCCGTTTAGGGCTGTGAGATGCAGCTGTTAGCTCATTGCATTACATTTTGTTCCATCCAGCTGGAGCTGCATTATAAACAGCTATCATACACTTATTATTTCTAACTCTGGAAACCTACTTTCCTAATTAAAGATATCAAACATTGGTGAAGCAAAGCTTTAGAAATAAATTGTTCTGTCTGAGAAAAATCAACCAGTATCTGCGTTTTTTAAAGGCTTTTAACAGTCATCCCAGAGAGTCGACCTCTAGCTTTTTACTATATTAGATATATAATATTACTTTCTGTACAGAAATCATCCACTGGGGAAATTTTATGACTGTAGTGCATTTTTTTCAAACCTCTATTTAGAAAATGTTGTTTTCTTGCAACAATAACATGATATTCTGTCCATAATGCTGCTGCACCATAACCTGACAACAGCCAGATGCATGTCTCGCTCCGCCTAGCTCCACTCACATACATCTGGGACACCGCCATAGGAATTGCCTTTACTGAAGGCTGGGCCTTATCAAAACTCCTTGCATATGATTGGATAAGCCACTTGTCTGTCATCTTTATCGACGTGCTATTTCAACCACTCACACCGAAGCTAACCGGGATGCTGTGAGAGCTACGCAGGAAAAAAACAAAACAGAACAGCCGACATCTTGGATATAGCAACAGTGGAATCAGCGCAATGTCGGTAAATGATCAATGTCGTTTGTGCCATGAAAATGTGCAGATAAAAGGCAACATTGTGCACAGCAGACTTATTTAAAAAAAAAAGAAGCCAACCAAAAAAGTATAGACGAACGACTTACAGAACTCACTTCTCCACTACGTCACATGCAGGACACACCCGCCCTGCGTCCTGATAGGCCAGACCATAAATTCGGTTGGGGAAATCACTTTCAATGAGCGGTGTCCCAGATGTATGTGAGTGGAGCTAGGCAGAGCAAGACATGCATCTGGCTGTTTTTAGGTTAGCTGCACCATAGATATAAACTAGAACGAAAGTCTAAACATCGTGGATGATAAGGGGGCTTGTGTGGGCCCGTGGAGAGAGGGGCAGAATCGGCACACACAGATCCCCGGATCTCGTTCTTTTCATTTATAATCCTATGTGTTGATGTCTAAATCGGGTGTTATCAGTCACAGGGCCTGTAAGTGAGCTGTGAGTGAACGGGGCTGTCATCGGGTTCAGTGTGAGGGGAGGAATCTCCTGGGCACCTCTCTCTGCAGCCAGTATTTACTGCTGCTGCTTCTGCAAACGCCAAGCTCTGCTGCGTGCATCAGCGAATCTTTCTGGGGTTTCTCTCTTCTAAGGCCTTCTTATATAGTGATGAATATGCTTGTTGTTTTTTTTTTACATAGGATTATGTTGGTTGCTTTGTGATCAAAACACTGTGCTTCAATTGTCTTACACCAAAACCAAGAAATGTAACTTTGGACAGGTTTATTCTGAAAGTTGCCTCCTCAATAATTAGGCTACATTTTTAATTGAGACTTGGAAAATAAACCTAGTGACCTAGTTAGTTCTGTCTCTCGGGCTGCTCTGTTATTGCAGAATCTATAATGAACAATAATTAAATGGTGACTCTTGATTCTCAATCTGAATACAGTGTGGTTTTGTGTTTAATGATCAGTGTTGTAGCATTTCTTTTTCACTTATTCCTCCTTTTCACTGATGGAGGGATTGACAGATGTGTGCAGCAGAGCGTTTGCTTCTAACGTCATTAAAGAGCATCATTGCCTAAGAGGTAAATTGTGAACAAGCTATGAAAAATGTATTTTCTCACCCTGAGTGTAGCTGGAAACACTTCATGCATGTGAACACATGAGCGTTGTTGATGCAAGGCGGGTGAACTGAAGGGTGCTCCACACTGTGCACTAATGCAAGTCTGTTGTTGTGAATGAATAATTTAGCATGCTGGCATCGATGGGTGGAGCCTGGATTATTCATGGTTGGCACAGGAAGGACCGCTCTCATGCATTTTACTCCCACAGACTCTCCTTCCACTCTTTGTCCTTGATTCCTTGTCCTCTCCATCCTGTAGCATCATTTTTTTCATATTTCATATTTGCTGTCCTGCATCTGTCTGCTTTTTATTAGCTACAAGCAGTTTGAGATTACTTGCTCTGCAGGTAATCTCTATAATCCCTTTTCTGAGCCATAATAGCAATCCAGGATAGTTTGTGATTCTAGTGGCTGGCCAGCCTGGAGCTTCCTCTTCCTCAGCCCACCGAGTCTGGTTTCTCTCCATTCTGTCTGTTCTGCTGCCGCTGAATGCTTCTTTTATTCAAGAGATTCGAAGCTGCAGTTGCTGCTAATGCTGCTGCCATATTGTACCAACACCCCACTGTGGCTGCCTCTAATTAGATTCTTTGTGTTACCATCGTGGTGCTTTGCCTCCTCATCTCCTCCTCTGTTCTGAATGGCGGGGTTGTCATGCTTAGCCTTCAAAGGGGAGGGGGAGCGATGAAAACGGCGGCAGCCACAGCGGGCGGTGTTCAAGCCTTTTCCTCCATCGTTCTCTCAACCCTTTGTATGTTTAAGCTTCCTCTGTGTGCATGCATCTTGGAGAGACGGTGCGGTAGGGCTGAGCAGTATGATCTAAAGTTGATAAAACGGTACATTTTGGATTTATCACATTAAGTTTTGTAGTATCTACAATCTGCTCTTAATTACCAAAATGATGTAAAATTCTCTTAAAGTCAGAATCAGATAAATCTTTTAATAACTTAACATAAAATGTTAAAAATAAATATTGTACGATGCAAAAGGGGAACTTTGTTAAACAATTACGTTCAAAGCAACACTGTGTAACCCTCAGCCACTAGGGGCACTAGACCTTTAACCTAATGAGTGAAGCATTGCTCTGTTGCAAAATTAAAGTCGTAGGGAAGCTGCTGTTCCAACCGTTGCATTGCTGAATTCTCCTGAGTGGTGCACAACTTTACACCAGTGAATAAAGTGAATGTGATTGGTCATTTATAAAGTGGGTCAGGTGGTTGTGACGGACGTTCGCAAGCAAGTTTGATTGTGACCAATGACTCCGAAGCATCTTGCTAACCAGTTAGCAACTTAGTGCTAGTAGGTTCCCAATGGGAAATTACATTGGGACCAAGTAGGGCTAAATGGGTGACGACGCTGTCAAGGAACGCTATGGACAGCGGAAACATGCAAGAGGAGGAGAGTTTAGTGTCGGAGGTCGTGGATGAGTCTCCTCCGTCATCCATTTTTTAT
>NW_015150724.1:855238-878029 GCF_000732505.1 Cyprinodon variegatus | reverse complement strand
CAGACGTCCATCCCCGTGAACACTGGGACAGAACTCAATGGGAAAGGAAAGGATTGTTATTTCAACCGTTGCGTATATTAGCTGGGACACATGAAATAAAATGCTATGACCGAAAAACGTTGATTGACAGATGACCGTTGATATATGATTGGCCGAATTTAGATGTACAGGCTGACTTATAACTAACTGGCCTGCATAAAATAACAAAAAAAAACACAGATTTTAAGACAGGATTTTTTTAAGATAGAAATTTTCTAACTTTTGGGAGAATATGGTCTGATAAAAGAGTACATTTATATACATGTTTAGGTCACAATGATTTGACAATATGACTTCCCTACGACTTTAAGCGCCCTGCCTCCATATTCTGGAATCTGCTTATGAACCAGTTTGAACCAGAAGGTTGAGAGATTATAGGGTTTCTTGGTGAAGAGAAAGACGCATTCACCGCTCTAGATTAAATATGATTTTTATCTGATCAAGAACGGGACGGATGTGTTATGTTGCCTAAAAACAACTTTTAGCATAGTTTGCTCTATGTCAAATGATTAATTTAGTGATGGATGTCCCCATCTCAAGTTACATAGCAGTTCTTGAGAAGAGCAGCCCGCCAACGACTATTGATATGCATAAAGTGCTGAATATTACCTGAAAATTTATTTTATACATCTCAAATTAAACTAATAATAGGGTCATAAGTTATAAATCCTTTAAACCCAGACTTTATGACGCTTTTCTTCATTCTTAGCTTAACTTAGATTGCCCTTTGATTTCTCTCACATCTCAAAATATTGTTGGATATATTGTGATTATATCTCTTCTGGCACATTGCCTGTTTTTGTTTGTCAGTTTAATTTTTTAGGGCATTCAAAAACTATTACATTGAAAAGTGTTGTTTGCATGTATTTATTCTGTTGTTAATTTTAGATTTCTGGATAATTAGCGTATTATTGGTAATGGCTAACAATCTGACTCCTTCCAACCACTAAGTGGTGCACTCAAACACTTTCCCTCTGTTGTGTTGACTAGCCAGTTGAACAACGTCAGCAAACCTTAATGTTTGATGGATTCCTCAATGTTGACATTGGCAGTGTAACCAGAAGTAAACATTTATTTCCTCTAATCTGCCCAATTTTTTTTTGATTATTCATTTTTTTTAGCAAGATTCATACTTTTATGATGCGCCACATTAGACGAAGATGTATTATTAAATATTGTAATAATATTAAATTAATTTCTACAAAATGTTGTAGCTGTGACATTTAAAAGAATAATACCACAAACAACATTTTAATATTATCTAACTGTTTGGGATCTTTATTTTGCAGTTACTTGCATCATTTTTTTAACTAGCAATTGTGACTCTGGTCAGAAAGTCTGTTCCATATATAGAAAGAAAAAATATGTTAATAAAATTACTTGTTATGCCTTTGATTTGTCTTTTTTTTATCACCACAGGATCAGAAATGATATTGACTAATATTGTACTGAGTATTGATGTTGAGTTTAAAATCTTAGTATTGTGACAGCTCCATATTGTGTTCTGTCCAACAACTATATATCTGTTCTCTATGCATTCATGATTTTCTTGCGATCATTTAATTTTGGTTTCACAGCACAGTTTTTGTTTAAATGGATTCAGATAAAGACTTAGGAGATACAAGTAGGTGTCCTGAGGCAAAAGACCCTGAATTTCAGCTCTCGCCTAACAAAGTTGACTTAGCAAAGCAGCGTAAACTTTGCAATAACACGTTAGGATGTTTTTTTCACTTCTGCTTAGCAGGAGTCTGGGTTTCACTGAAACCTGTGGACCTGACTGAAAACAACACAGATGATGCTGCACTATTCATACACAGAACAAAGACGCAAAACTTTTGAAATCGATAATTAGGATCTGGCTTTTTTTTTAATCCACAATGCATTACCCTACTTTACTTTTGGTAAAAACAACAATTAAACTACATTAGGACAGAGAGGAAGAAGGACAAAACTGTCTGTAGATGGTAGGCTGGCTGTGTGTATATGAGCAGGTGTAGTTATGCTGGGAAAAAGGGAGGGGTACAGCTAATGTAGAAGGTGTGCATCTATCTGGTTACTTTAGTAATCAAATAACTATTAAAATATCCCATAGCTATGTCAGAAACGTCTAAAGTCAGTCTAACAGATTTTTAATGTTTCTTGGCTTCAGCACAGCTGAATCGGGTGATTTTTAGTTCAGCAAAAGTCTGTTAATCATTTATCAATGACAGTCAGCTTTGCTGAAGCAGAGAAAACTCTAAAACCTGCAGGACAGCGGCCCTCCAGGACCGACTTTGGACATGGCTGACCTAGATGTTAAACCCAAGGCTGCCTTTGAGCCAAAAGTCTTGTTTCTTTCAGGCAGTGTTTTCAGCCCTGATCCTTTAGGCATACTGTTTCCGTCTTCCTGCTACCACACATCTGTCTTAGATTAAAGGGCTGATTAATAAGCTTCTGCAGCTCTCAGTTTATCCTTTATTCAATTTATAAAGTACCAATTCACAACATGTCATCTCAAGATGCATTTACAGAATCAGTTCAGTCAAAGGATCCAGACAGACTGCTTTAATGGTAATCCTTGAGTCGTCACAGTGACATTGTTTTGTCAGTGTTCCCCTTTTGCAAGTTGCCCAAACCCCAGTCTATAAGTATCGGTGAGAGTGATTCCATGAATACTTTATAGATTTAGTTAATTTACCTTTATTTTTTTCTTGCATGTAGCACAAAGTGCCATTAATTTAATTTATTATATGCCCAGCACACCTGCCAGTGTTACTTGATAAGAGAAAATTTAAAACGCAATAACTTTGATAAAAACAATCAGAGTTGAGCTTAATCTTGATTTCTTTTTCAGTCCTCTTGTTGCATGTCTTTCTGCAGTGTTGCTCTTCTTTAGGGTCAGTCCCCTGCCAAACATAGACACATCTTTCAGGTTCTACATCCGGTTAGTGCCATGAACTGTCACCTAGTCAGCCTATGATTCACTTTTAATTTTGTTTTTTTGTATTTTCTATTCTCAGCTCTAACAAAGTATAACGTAGTGTCCCTTCAATATCTTTGAAAGAAGATTTGGACTGCCACCAAAATATATCTTTCGTATAAGATATGCATAAAGCTGGTAGTAAATAACTGGTTGTGCTTTTCCTTTCAAATCATAAATACCTTGGCTCAACAAATCCTGTCTCACTCTACAAATGGGGATCTAAACAACTACAGGACTATGTTTAGTCCCCCTTGTATCTACTAAAGACTGCTCAAGTTCACTTTACTGCTTTGTCAGGTCAACTTACCCTACCGCTCCACGTGCTGTTGCTTCTTCTTGCTGTTTTCATTTTATGGTGTATTATGTCCACTTACCAGACCATAGTACTTTTGTGCAAAATAATATTGGCTGTTGAATGGAAAATGGTGCTCGTAGCCTCTGTTTTAGCATTGGAGCACATAATACTTTAGCATTGGAGCAGATAAAAGCACAATGACCATGCAAATGGTATCGCACCAGGTATTAAAGCTACAGTGTGTAATAATTACAGGCATATAAAGTCAGAAATGTAATATATTATACATAACTATGTTATTTATCATCATCTACGAGCTCAGCCTCTTAACCTTAATATTTGCGTTGCCTTAGAATTTATTTATAATTACATAGGAGCGGGTCTCGCAGCCATGGAGGCAGACATCTTTGCGCTACGGCAGCGCAGAGCCAACAAACTAGCGATTGCGAGATCGCCAAAACGTCACAACGATGTAGAAAAAATAACGGGTATATTTATTATCTTAAGTCTACATGAAATCTATACCCTACACAGACTAATGAAATACTATCTGTAAAATTATCTATGTAAACAAACCTCATCACTTGAGAAGGTAGGTGATGCGGACGTCATGGAAGACATTTTGTCCCGTAACGCTCGCCGTACTGTTGGGGGGGAGAAGCGGCGGGGGGGAGATGTTAATGTTGCTGCGGTCTGCAGTCTGGACGTTAGATGTTGCTGAAAATTACACACTGTAGCTTTAATGGGTCAGTACAGGGCTAAATGATATTGTCAAAAATATATTTAAGAGATCACAAATAGAAGTCCCACTACAAAATGTAGTTTTTTGAAGAAACCTACGTGAGCAAGTTTACAAAGTGGAATGACTTGGATGTCTTTCAACATTTACAACAAATGAAATAGTCATGGAAAGTGAGAAGATCTCAGGTAGTAAACATAAAACCCTAAAACAACTTTTCAAGAAGAGTGACTATTAAACCCTCAGGCGGGTTTGTATGAGAAGCAAAGTAATTAAAAGGTGTAACTAGAAGGAAGAATGATGTAATACCACAGTAAACCTGTATTAATTTCAGCTTCTCCTGAGGTTTCCAAGGTTGGTGTTGACATTAAATATTTCAGTATTGTCAGACAGACACAATACAGAAATCCAGGCCTGCAGAAATCCATAACCTGCGCTTAAAGTTGGCAACATGCTAAACTGTATTCAAGCCCAAAACACTGAATTAGTAATTAATGTTTTGGTCTTGGGATCTGTGGTCCTTATTAGAAATATTTTATTATTCGAAATAAGGACCACAAAATGAAAATGCCTGTTTTTCTTACTTCTATCCTCTGCCTAACCCCTCCAGAATGTTGGATCAGTTTTGTGGAACTGTTTATTATTTTATTGGACACGTTATCTGTTGATCTTAATTAGGTGTTGATCCCCATTTATATTAAATTATTGTCCATATCTAGGTCCAAAAATTTGATTAAATGTTCAAATTTATATATGCCAGAGATCAGTTGATGTTTTTTTTTTTTAAGCCTGAAACTGATTATTTTCGGTCTGACTGATCCTCTGTGCTACAGTTTTTTTGGGGCCTAATTCTTAAGGCCAATATTATGTTTAATTCCATTATTTCCACAATAAGAATGACAAAATGATATCTAAGTAATACAAGTCTCAGTTTAATCCGTGGTTCCACCACATTTGCATCTTCAACCTGCCACAATACGGCTTCTGTCCGTCATTACAACAGTTTTATAGGATAGGCTTGGACCCTCCCAAGGTTTACAGCACAGCAGCTGATTTCATTTTGGATTTTTCAGCCTTTTCAAAATAGCTTTGATGATTTTGCTCAGGCTAGTAAACAGGTTATCTGAACAGAAACATTTATTAACACATTGGACATACTGTAACATAAATTTTTCGATAGCAAATCAATGTAGCAGCAATGCATGTGCTTTACAGGACCTCAAGGCATAGGACTGTTGAATGCACTTGCACTAAATATGCAAATTCACCCACGTATCGACTCATAAAAGAAAAAGAAAGAACCCCTCTAGTATTGGTCTGCCAGCGAATGGAATAGAGATGCTGTTAATACCCACTGATGTGGATTCTCTTTGACAGAACGGGACCCGGTAATACTTTTATCTAATGTCAGTGTGAAAAGGCCAGTAAGACCTCTGCATAGAAAACCACAAATCACACCCATATCTTGCATAATTTGGACTTGGGGTTTAAATGTCCTTTCAGAAATACTTGGTCCAGGAGGTTAGTGTCACTGGTTGTGGTTCGAGCAAACAAGGCTGTTGCTGTGGTTTGGTTTTTAGAGGGTTTCTGTGGGAAGCCGGATGTAAAAGTCAAGACGACTTCATTGTAATGTAGAGAATAGTGAGTAAGATTCACAAACTATCTGTTCTTTGTGTTTTTCTTCCATTTGTTTGCCTTATTTAGTTAACACCCAATGGGTTTATAATGCCGTGTCTTAATTTGGTTTTAAAGATTACTTTTAACATCAGCTTTTCTATCTATTACATGCTGATTTAATTTTTTTGTCAATATTCGCCTTTAAAATAAAACAATTTACAATTCTGGAGACACAATCAAAGACTCCATTTATAAAAGAGGATATCCTGTAAAAAGGGAATCAGAGAATGGAAACCCTCTCAGCAGGCAGACCCTTCGGTGCAGCGTCTCCATAATGTATGCCATGATGAAAACGGCTGCACCCTGCCTCTGTCTGCATGGATATTGTGTGGATATAAATAGCCAGATCTGGATGAGTGTGCGCTGAGCATGGAACCGCAGCACTCAGAGCTTAAACAATAAGCAGCCATCACTACCCTTCCTCCCCCTCTGCTTTCTCCACGGCAGGAGCCTCCCAGAGCTCAGAGAGGGGCTGGGGCTGAGTGAAATGGGTGGGCGGGTTCTTCTTTCTCCCTCTTCCTTTCTTTCTTCTCCTTCCTGTATCCTCGCTCTAGCAATCTGTCAACAGCCAGCCCAGGCCTGTCACTTGTTACGTCACAGAGGCACGATATCAGGCTGCCCACCTTTCAGTGTCTTCACACTGCACTGCTTTATCCGTTCAATTAGAAAACGGCAAAATATCGCGCTGTTTTTATTGATCTGATTTAATTTACTTGATTTGATTTTTATGATGCAGACCATTTGGACTTCGTAGTTGGAGTATCACTAAGAATACTTTTACTGTTATTGTTATGGTTGTGATCTTGGCCAATTGAAAAAAGTGAAAAAAATGAATCTTTCATTAACAGGAAACTCAAACACAATAACTTCGGAGATTACGTCACTCTGATTTCCAAGCTCAGAGGTAAATTGAACACACCGTTATACCTGAACGGCGACGGCCGTGGCGTAGATGATACCGTTTTAACGAATAGGATAATTTAACTGCACTACCCACATTTCAACCAATAGAGGGAGGCACTAAGGCTGTTTTTTGACAATGGTTGCAGAATTTATTTATATTTTTTTTAAAATGATTACATTTTTAAAGAATTGTACATTCAGAGAATGTCAAAAGCGATACTGGATAAAACTATTATTTAGAAAAAGATATGTAAATATCTGTTTTTATCAATTTTGACTGGTCCAAAATAATTACATATTTACTGTTGGCTTTGATGCCAATGTCAAAATAAAGGGATTCTGTATTAATGAGAATAGTAGGTTTGTGATTTCAGACTGATCCTAGAAGCTCAGTAATAGAACATAGAAATGGCGTCTTTTTAGTTTCACATTTCTGATTAGGAAGAAAAAAACGGAAGCTAACATGGATCAAGCTTTAAGCTTTGGGAAAGGGGTCCAAAGATAACAATAAAGTTATAACTTTTCTCCTGAGCTGAAATGTTTAACGTTTCGTTTGGTTAGCACTGACTAGCATTAGCAAACCTGGCATACAGTATTGAAGACGAGAAGGCAGTGCGCATTAAATCGGCCGGGAGTAGTTAAACTTTTAATATCACCCAGTCACACAAAGATGGTGCAATAAAGGCCTGATTTATTCAGGTTATCTGCAAATAAAAGTAAAGGTGGGATTTGGTTTTCGCTTTAAAAAAAAAATGTTTTTATATTACTGACATTTCTTGAAGAATTACATTTATTTAAAAAAATGGGAGACCAGAAACACGTGTTTTGACATACATTTTCTTATTTTGTTTCTTTAAACCTTGATTTATTGATTTACTTCAATAAAATTGGACTACCATTAATGGCATTTTTTGTTTAATCTATCAGCTTGCTTTCAACTTGGTCAATAAACCTTTCCATTTTTCAATGTCCAATGACTTGTGTGTAAAAAAAAAAAAAAATAAAATATATATATATTCTTTTCTGTCATGTCAGCATTAGTTGCTGCATGTAGTCTCCTCAGCTGCTCCTCATATGCTGATCTTATGCGGCTTTGATTGTCATGAAGTCTTTCCAGGCTTTATACCACATTTCATAATAAGATAGATGCTTCATTCACCATGTTGGTGTTTTAATTCTAGCTCAAAGTCAACCAATCACACACACAGGCGCCGCTGCAGAGTGCAGTTAGTCTGGTTTACAAGAACTTAGAGGAAAACGGCCGTCACTCATTTTGAAGTTTACATAGATTAAGGATTATTTTCTGCAGATTATGGGTGGACTAAAAACCTTAATAGAAACACATTAATGGCATGCTTACTGACTTTACACTATTCAGAAAACATATTTAAACTGCAACTATTCCTTTTGTTTTTTTCTTCAAAACTGAGTGTGAACAAGGAGGATGGGTGGGTTTATTTAATTTTTAAGGTTGCACTTTTTTAGTTACCTCTGCAGATGTACTGCATTGATAAAGTGTCAAAGTCTGCCGACTTGGCCATATTAAATGAGTTATTTACATTTCCTTTGAGATGTTTTTTTAAAGGTCTTCTGTCAGATCTGGGAGGCGTTGACAGACGTATTACACTCGAGATTTCCCCAGCGCTGTGGAATAGCCTGCAGCCACAGTTTGTTGCCCTTTTATTCCCAGCACAGTGGGTGTACAAAGCTCTGTTTTCATACATGCCCCTAATTATGCATCATAAATGCAGAAAACAGTCTATCTTGTTAAAGTCTCTTGTCAAACCTTGCATCCCTTTTTTCTGGTTGCAGTCTGTAAATGCTTGAAAGTAAGGATGAATGATTAAAAAGGTCCAAAAGAATCAAATCAAAGAGGCTGTTTGTACTGATACTGATTCCCTATAACATAAAAACACAAGGAAATGGGATTTCATAGACCAGGAAATGGAAAAACTCCTACTAAAGAGACAGAAAAAAACAAAAACATGATTGGAAACATTTAAGTTAATTTTGACAATTGATTGGATTCAACTCTCAGTACTTGGAATCTATTATTTTCCATCTGATTTGGTCTAAACTGGATAACTGATATTCTTTAGCCGTTACCTAAAACACAGGACAGTTTAGTTATGCTACATATTGGTATTAATAACATTTATCAGCAAATTAATAAAGTAATGGTGGTTAATTCTAGCTGTGAACACTGTGCAAAATGTTTTTTTTTTTTTAAAGCAATCTTTGGTACGGTAATATAACACAATGTCTAGAAATTAAAGAGTTGGAAAAATAAAATTGTTTTTAACACAGCATTATGAGAAATCATCCTTTCAAGAGCTAGTCGTACTTTTTGTTAATACCTCATGCCCCATGATCTTTTTTTGGCCTGCATAAAAGGTAAAAATTGAGAAAAATGTAGGTTTGTGATTCTTGTTAGCTTTTTCTCGGATTTAGTAGTAACATGTGCATGTTGTCTAGGAGTGTGAGTTGGTCAGATAGTTTTTTGTTTTTTTTCTGTCCCTGAAAATCAATCTGCTTCTACTAAACTTTACTGTTTAGTGTTTTAGTTGTTTTTGCTGGTTCTCTACTCTTAGGCAGCAGTGACACACTCAGGCACATTACTTTGTTTGTTCAAATGAGTTGTTTTTTTCCCCCATAAGTTTACTTTAAAAGTATTTCTTGGCCCTTTCAGTTTGACAACTTTTTTTTTTTGTCTTTTAGAAGTTTTTGTTTTGACATTTAGAAGATGCAGTGCAGCATAAAAACTGGCTTTAGCTTTCCTCTAAGCCCGGATGTGACAGCCATGGGATCAGTGAAGCATGTGGACGCCCTGACTGCTGGGATGGAAGACAGCTGAGCCAAAGGGAAAAGATTGGATGTCTGAGATGATTCTTGCACTAACCGTGACCCTGCATATGCAGCAGTTGATGTCCAGCTTCCTGGTCAACTAGCTGACGCAAAGCAAAAAAAATTAAAACATCCAATTAACTGTGGTGGATTTAATTTAATGTTTCCCTACCTTTTTTTTTTTTTTATAACTATTTTATCTACATCCCTTAAAGTTTCTTCAGTTATATGTTAAATATGATAGTTTGGCTTGATGCCTATTTTCTCACTTAAAAAAAACAAAAAAATGTTCATAGTTTTTTTTTTTTTGCATAGACCTTTAGATGCCACTACTGCAGGAAGCTCCACTGTCTACTGCTTTACATAAAGGGAAATGTGACACAGCAACGAGTCATTTGTTGTTGACTGTTCCAAGCTGTCCTGTGTGCAAAGCCTCCACCCTGTAAGCTTTTTTATTATCAGCCTATACTGGATTTTTGCATAACAGACAAAACTTATTTTCATATTCCACTCTTTTCTTTTTCTGCCACCATCCCTTACAGTGAAGGTGTCATGCTCTGCTGCTGCGGGACTTTGTAGGGACTCTACCCTGTAGCTTTACTGCACCAACATTTCCATACTCTACAAGTTTTTGTTTGTTCTTTTTTACTTATTGTCTGCAGTTCTATAAATTACATAAATGTTCGCTTGAATGAAAATGCAACATGAAAACAACTAAGATTATGAAACAATGAAGGAAAACTATTTTGTTGTGGTGCAAAATAATCGTGATTTTCACAATATTGTAATTCCTGATTGGCCTATGGTTTATTTCACTGTGGGACATAGTTAAGGTTGAGAATTGATAAGATTTTCATGATTCCGATTCCCTTATCGATTCTGTGAAACGATGAACTTTGTAAGTGCACGGTGACATTCGTCTACCTTTGCCTGGGGCATTCTATTTCTGCCTTCCTCTGCGAAAACGGAACGCAGTGAATGGGAGCTGTCAGCCTCTGAGCCAGCCAGGCTACCCGTCTCGTCATAATCATCTAAATCTAATGGAGAAGGCATCCGTTTAATGAAAAAGCATTTTTGTACAATTTGGGAAATAAACTCATCTTCCCCTGGTTTAGATAAACAAGCGTCACCTTTCTCTCGCTTCCTGAACTGCGGAGCAACTTCATAGCATGTTTAATAACCCCAAAGAGGAGTAAGAAACTGGTTTATTTCCAGAAATGGCAAATGATTTACTAGGAGCCACATTAAGCACAGCCAGTGATATAAAACTAGCTACTTACTAGGGTTGTAAATAATAATCGTTTTGTATCGATGCATCAATCCAACAGCCGACGATCCGATTCATTGACACGTCCGCAAGAGTATCGATTCGTGTTTGTTTTTTTTTGTCCTCCGGTCTATTTTTATCCATTTACTCCTGAATGTTATTCTCCCTCCTGTGCTGCGGTGGCGCTAAACCAATTTTGCCCTCCTACCTCGCTTCCTGGTTATACTCCTGCAGCAGTGTGTCACAGTGAGCTTGACATAGACGTTTTAGATTTATGCCCAATATTGAAGCGTGGTCTGTGCTACACGCTGTGGGTCTAGATACGGCCGAGGCGGAGAGGAAGTGGGGGCGAGTTTAGTCCAGGTGGAAAAAGGGTCCCAGCGTTCTCGCGCACCTCGCTCTTCTAGCGGGTCAAACTTCATTTATTGTTTTCCGAAATTTCAGTGACAAACAAAATAAGCTGGCATCCTTTCTGTTGCACTGCGATAAGCTGGCATCCTTTCTGTTGCACTGCGGTCAGCTACAATTTGGGAGAGGTGCAGGGGAGTGTTTGAGGAGGGGGCGGGGACGTTGACACTCTGGAGCACAGGTATTGAATTGCACTCATTGCACTGATTTTGTGCAGTATTTTTTGATGCAAAGCCTTTCAAAATCTATAACGCACCTGGAATCAATAAGAGAATCATTAAGCAAGCTGCCAAAGGGTGCCATGGGATTGCAACACACGGAACCGGTTCTGAACAAGAACCGGTTTTCGATTCCCTATACTAGACATAGATCATAGATGTCAATTTGCTGTTTTTTTTTTTTTATTTAAGGGAAAATCTTTCCTTCCTTTAACCTGCTAAACTGTCTGGAAGCTTTCCTTTCAGTTAGCAGCAGGTGGGGAAGGAGAAGTGCGTTTTTTCTCTGTTCTTTATAGCTGTATAAACCTCTTGCAGCTCTCTAAGGCACATTTAAAGCAGCATTTCTTTAAGTTCTTGCCAAACTGTCCACTATTTACTGAGAAGATGATCACAAATTAAAATCTATTCATGATTTATGGCATGAGTTTATTGAATTGTGGTACTTCAGAGCTATTTTATTATGTGATTTGTTAACTGTGTTTACTTTCCATGGAAAACAAAATTTAACCTTTCACCGAACCATCATTATTGGGCTCAGATGGGGAAGTGAAAATGATCCTAATGTACTTCAGAATCTAAAGAAATAACTGAAGAGGATATGTTTAAAATCAGGACACTAAATTTAGGCTTTTTTTTATTTCAAATAGAGAAGTTAAACTGATTTCAAAACATGCAGCAGACATAACGTTATTGTTAAGGTGGTGAAGTTTAGTAGAAGCAGAAACTTTACTGTTATAATCATTTGCTGAGCAGCTGTGGAATTAAGTCAGGAGGTTTTTAATTGGTGCATTAAAAATTGTTTTTTTGTTGGAGACTTATTGTTTAAATTACAATTTTCTTGGGACAATTGAAAATAATCTTTTTAGGGGAGACGGGAAAACATTTGACAATGACAAAAATCTCATCAGACCATCCTCTATAAGAATACTGTAACTTGGAAGAAAAAGGAAAAATAACCTGGGAAGAAGAATTGTAGCTCAAAATGATGATGATTTTGTCTTAAACCTCATATTGATTTTATCAACATAATCATCGTGGGATGACACTTTGAAAATTTTATCAACACGAGGTTGTTTATATTAGATTTGATTTAAGCTGCTGGAAGAATCCATCAATCAGTGCCCTTCAACAAACTGGGTCCAAAGCTAGCATCACTATCATCCCGGCTCAAAGGGAAACATGTAAAATGTGCCTCTATTTTATTCAGTTTCTGGCTGTTATTCCATAGTGGTTACTTACACCTCTCCTCACCAGAAGATATAGATCTTTAGGACTCACATGGCCAGACCCTCATGTTTGCAGCATGTGTTTGTCAGGAGGACGTTTAAACCTTGTGCTAAAACAACGAGAAATTATATAGCCATTTGTTACCTAATGGATCCTTGTTTTCATATTTGGTTTCAAATTTTCAAAACTGACCATTTCCAGTTTCTTGTTTTTATTTTTTTGCAATATTTTTTTTGTAAACTACGCAGTCTCACAAATTCAATTCTATTCAGTTTATTTATATAGCGCCAATTTACATCTCAAGGCATTTTACAGTTCACCAGGTCTTACAGTCAAATTGATTCAAAGATTTCAAATTGAACTAAGTCTAATTATATTTGTTGTTATTGATCTAGTTTCAAACAGAATCTGTTGCATTTCTTGGGAATTTCAGAGAAATAATTTATTAACTTTCTATCCTGTGGAATTAGTGCTTTATCTAAAGTTATGTAAAGCATCTTGGTTCGCCTGTGGAAAACTGAGAAGTCACACGGCCTCCCTGACAACCACTGAGTCCCTGAAGAAGAAAAAAGGAAAAGGTTTGAGCAGTTTGATGCTAAAGCTCTTGAATAGCTGGCGGGCATTCCTCAGCCTTGGAATGAGATAAGAATAGCACGCCTTGTCTCTTCTCTTGCACTTTGCTAGCTGGTGTGGCTGAGGCCTCGCCCTGCTGCGTTCCTGTGCGGCTGTTTGAGAAGTAAAGAGAGAAGCGGGTTCCTTTGGGTTCACCTTAGTGGTTTGGCCTCAGACGAATCTGACTCTGTTTGCATACACATCTGTTCTGCTCTGCAATTAGCCTGCTTCCTGTTTTAACACAGGATACGGTCCTGCTGTGAGGCTTCGCCTCTGATGCTCTCTGGAAGTGAAGTCGCCCCTTTTGACCAGCAGCAACAAAGATCTGAAACAATTACTTTCCATGATGGTCGTTAGCTGCTGCCCATTTAGGGTCTGGACCAAAACTGAAGTGGTTGTAGATGCTGTTTGTCGCCCTGTGAGCTGAGATCAGATATGATTAGTGTAAAAGTAGACAGAGACACTATTGCCCACGTTGCTGTCCTTATAGAATCCCTTCCTCCCTCATAAAGCATTGGAAAATCTGTGTCAGCTACTTCCTCCTCGTCTTTCTCCACCCTCCTGGTTTCAACTTCCTGTTTTTGGCACAAGCTGGAAGTAAGATGCTTTGAATGGGGGCCTGTGTGAGAGAATTGGTCGAGGTAACACTGCTGTTATTTACTGTGCTGCTGGCAGATTGTTGTTCTGTTTGGGAAATACAGATAAAAAAAAAAAAAAAAACCTAAAGAAAGCAGAATCCTTACTGACTTTCTTTATTGTGAGCGCTTCAGCTGGGTAAAAGTACATCTGACAGAGGCTGAGGGGGAAACTCCTGCCCTCAGCATTGCAGTCAGACCAAGCTTATTTACCTTACATCTGAAATAGGAAATCGTAACGCATCTTACCATTGCTTATGGTCATCAACTACAAGCTACAGATGCATCAAGACATTGACAAATCTGTTGCTGGATTAACTTAGACCAAATACCAGTTAATCAGACTCCAAAACCAGCCAAGCTGAGGAATAAAGAGCCGTGTTTTTAGAGACGCTTACCTAAAGTTAGATCCCAAACACTGGTTGATCGATTTAAAGCAAATCCACACTTCAAATAAACACTTTTTTCACAGTTGAACGGAGGGAAGTCAACTGCTGTAAGCTTATTACGACAAAATAAACTACAATCTCTTTATAAAGTTATTTTAATCTAACAGAAATGAACACTATCATCAATATATTCTTTATTAATAGCCTCTTAAATTGGATATTAATTCAGTTAATATCTAATATACCCCCCTAACGTTACACTGAGAAACACAGTAGGGCTGGATATCAATATATTCGATTCTGATTCTTATTTAATCTATTGTTCTTTTTTGATCTAATTCATTTCTAATCTATATTTTGGATAGCAGATGATGGTCATGAGTTAAGAATGATAATAGCACTCAGCACCAACAACAGACCCCACTGGTTTTCCTGTTGTGCCAGATAGGTGGCAACAATAAGGTGAATGCATATGCTTTGATAATCTGCAGCAGTATTTAGAGACAGTTTGAAGGCATCAGTCGTTAAAAAACATCCAAATGATTTTTTCTTAAACCTAAACCTCTTAGACCTTAAACCTATGAGTTTTATATCAGTTTAATTATTTTCTATATGGTCTTTTTTTCCCACCTTGGTTTTGAGACCCGCTGTTTATGTAGAAAGAAGGTCAGCAAGAAACTTAAACTTAATAAATGCAGACATCTCTTACCATTAGACATGATGGAGGATTTCATTTGACAGTAATTGAAATGCAGAGTTAGGGAACACAGAAATGCCTGTTTTGACTTTACATTGTTCCTGATGTTTAATGTTGTGTGTTGCAGCTCTGATGTTACTAGCTGAACAGTGACCACTGCCTGCCCAAGGACTCCTGCTTCCCAACTCCCCCTCATCATGTCTGGGATCCATGTAAGCCTCTCTTTCTCTTTTTTTTTTTAACAGCTTCCAACTATCTAATGGTGAATCAGAGCACTTTGAAAAGTGGCCTTAAAGTAGGTTTCTAGGCCTGTTTTAAGACACGGGTCAAAAGTCCGTGAACAGGATTACACGTAGAAACAATTTTATTTGTTAAAAAAAACCGGATGATTTAGTTCAACCTTTAAAGCATCTGACAAGATGACACATTTGGTTAAACCAAAGTTAAATAAGTCATCAGATGAGCGGAGGATGTGACCAACACTGACTGTTCATTAGACCAAATCCACACCATAGATCTGTGGAGATAGAAAAGCTTTTCTCTGCAGCAGTCACCCACATCTCTACTAAATAGGGTTAAGAATCATTTGAATTTCAAAGATTCAGGTGCTGATTCCTTGTTCTTCCGGTTTCTACTGGCTCTCTATTCTTATTCTTTTAAGACAAAAAGATCATAAAAGTCTACATGTTATAAATTAGTTGATTAATCAGAGCTCTGTCAGAATTAAAAGGTCTGAACTTCTCAATGAAGTTTAATTCTTGAACATCTTACTTTGTGTGTAAATCCCATTACTAAACATTGTTTCAACCAGTATATCCATATCAAACCTATGAACTCTAATATTATCTTGTTAATATTCTTTTCAAAAAGTTGCATTTTCACATGCAGATCTCTGTTTAAAAACCTATTACATATATCAGTGTCTGCCTCAGATATTTGTCGTATAAGATAACTTAATTATTTTATTTACCTGATTCTGAGTGTGGAAGCAGCGCAGCAGGAAGGAATCCTGACGGTTTATATTCTTAGAGATTTTTACTAAATCTCAGTTTCACAGATGTGGAAGTAGTGATGTTTTACAGTCATGGCAGATCGAGATTAAAGTGCTTTTCATTCTATGCAGAACACACAGGAAACAAGGTGGGCATCTGTTAAGATGTAAAGTAAGAAGAAGAAAGTATTAAGAAAAAAAGGCTCTGTTCTACCTTCAGAAGCTGCACTATGAATTTAAGGGAGGAGCAAATTCCTTGTTGAAACGTACCTTTACCACAGCGGTGCAGCAGGTTATAGATGGGTTAGGTGATGTTTAGGCCTGTTGGCTGTGTGTCGTCTTTTGCTTGTTATAATCCCAGGAAGCAGACGGGTCATTTTTTTATTAAACACTTTCAGATTCTGCAGCTGAAACGCACGTTTTAGCACACTCCGCTGTGGATTCCTTTTCCCTGATATAAGGCAGCTTCAGTTTCCAGTCAAGGGATCTGGCATCGAAACTAGGANTGTAAATAATAATCGTTTTGTATCGATGCATCGATCCAACAGCCGACGATCCGATGCATCGACACGTCCGCAAGATAATCGATTCGTGTTTTTTTTTTTTTGTCCTCTATTTTTATCCATTTGCTCCTGGGCGTAATTCTCCCTCCCGTGCTGCGGTGGCGCTAAACCAATTCAGCCTCCTACCTCGCTTCCTGGTTATACTCCTGCAGCAGTGTGTCACAGTGAGCTTGACATAGACGTTTAAGATTTATGCCCAATATTGAAGCGTGGTCTGTGCTACACGCTGTGGGTCTAGATACGGCCGAGGCGGAGAGGAAGTGGGGGCGAGTTTAGTCAGACGACGGAGGGACATGAGGGCAATAAAAAGCAGGGATCCAGGTGGAAAAAGGGTCCCAGCGTTCTCGCGCACCTCGCTCTTCTAGCGGGTCAAACTTCATTTATTGTTTTCCGAAATTTCAGTGACAAACAAAATAAGCTGGCATCCTTTCTGTTGCACTGCGATAAGCTGGCATCCTTTCTGTTGCACTGCGGTCAGCTACAATTTGGGAGAGGTGCAGGGGAGTGTTTGAGGAGGGGGCGGGGACGTTGACACTCTGGAGCACAGGTATTGAATTGCACTCATTGCACTGATTTTGTGCAGTATTTTTTGATGCAAAGCCTTTCAAAATCTATAACGCACCTGGAATCAATAAGAGAATCATTAAGCAAGCTGCCAAAGGGTGCCATGGGATTGCAACACACGGAACCGGTTCTGAACAAGAACCGGTTTTCGATTCCCTATACTAGACATAGATCATAGATGTCAATTTGCTGTTTTTTTTTTTTTATTTAAGGGAAAATCTTTCCTTCCTTTAACCTGCTAAACTGTCTGGAAGCTTTCCTTTCAGTTAGCAGCAGGTGGGGAAGGAGAAGTGCGTTTTTTCTCTGTTCTTTATAGCTGTATAAACCTCTTGCAGCTCTCTAAGGCACATTTAAAGCAGCATTTCTTTAAGTTCTTGCCAAACTGTCCACTATTTACTGAGAAGATGATCACAAATTAAAATCTATTCATGATTTATGGCATGAGTTTATTGAATTGTGGTACTTCAGAGCTATTTTATTATGTGATTTGTTAACTGTGTTTACTTTCCATGGAAAACAAAATTTAACCTTTCACCGAACCATCATTATTGGGCTCAGATGGGGAAGTGAAAATGATCCTAATGTACTTCAGAATCTAAAGAAATAACTGAAGAGGATATGTTTAAAATCAGGACACTAAATTTAGGCTTTTTTTTATTTCAAATAGAGAAGTTAAACTGATTTCAAAACATGCAGCAGACATAACGTTATTGTTAAGGTGGTGAAGTTTAGTAGAAGCAGAAACTTTACTGTTATAATCATTTGCTGAGCAGCTGTGGAATTAAGTCAGGAGGTTTTTAATTGGTGCATTAAAAATTGTTTTTTTGTTGGAGACTTATTGTTTAAATTACAATTTTCTTGGGACAATTGAAAATAATCTTTTTAGGGGAGACGGGAAAACATTTGACAATGACAAAAATCTCATCAGACCATCCTCTATAAGAATACTGTAACTTGGAAGAAAAAGGAAAAATAACCTGGGAAGAAGAATTGTAGCTCAAAATGATGATGATTTTGTCTTAAACCTCATATTGATTTTATCAACATAATCATCGTGGGATGACACTTTGAAAATTTTATCAACACGAGGTTGTTTATATTAGATTTGATTTAAGCTGCTGGAAGAATCCATCAATCAGTGCCCTTCAACAAACTGGGTCCAAAGCTAGCATCACTATCATCCCGGCTCAAAGGGAAACATGTAAAATGTGCCTCTATTTTATTCAGTTTCTGGCTGTTATTCCATAGTGGTTACTTACACCTCTCCTCACCAGAAGATATAGATCTTTAGGACTCACATGGCCAGACCCTCATGTTTGCAGCATGTGTTTGTCAGGAGGACGTTTAAACCTTGTGCTAAAACAACGAGAAATTATATAGCCATTTGTTACCTAATGGATCCTTGTTTTCATATTTGGTTTCAAATTTTCAAAACTGACCATTTCCAGTTTCTTGTTTTTATTTTTTTGCAATATTTTTTTTGTAAACTACGCAGTCTCACAAATTCAATTCTATTCAGTTTATTTATATAGCGCCAATTTACATCTCAAGGCATTTTACAGTTCACCAGGTCTTACAGTCAAATTGATTCAAAGATTTCAAATTGAACTAAGTCTAATTATATTTGTTGTAATTGATCTAGTTTCAAACAGAATCTGTTGCATTTCTTGGGAATTTCAGAGAAATAATTTATTAACTTTCTATCCTGTGGAATTAGTGCTTTATCTAAAGTTATGTAAAGCATCTTGGTTCGCCTGTGGAAAACTGAGAAGTCACACGGCCTCCCTGACAACCACTGAGTCCCTGAAGAAGAAAAAAGGAAAAGGTTTGAGCAGTTTGATGCTAAAGCTCTTGAATAGCTGGCGGGCATTCCTCAGCCTTGGAATGAGATAAGAATAGCACGCCTTGTCTCTTCTCTTGCACTTTGCTAGCTGGTGTGGCTGAGGCCTCGCCCTGCTGCGTTCCTGTGCGGCTGTTTGAGAAGTAAAGAGAGAAGCGGGTTCCTTTGGGTTCACCTTAGTGGTTTGGCCTCAGACGAATCTGACTCTGTTTGCATACACATCTGTTCTGCTCTGCAATTAGCCTGCTTCCTGTTTTAACACAGGATACGGTCCTGCTGTGAGGCTTCGCCTCTGATGCTCTCTGGAAGTGAAGTCGCCCCTTTTGACCAGCAGCAACAAAGATCTGAAACAATTACTTTCCATGATGGTCGTTAGCTGCTGCCCATTTAGGGTCTGGACCAAAACTGAAGTGGTTGTAGATGCTGTTTGTCGCCCTGTGAGCTGAGATCAGATATGATTAGTGTAAAAGTAGACAGAGACACTATTGCCCACGTTGCTGTCCTTATAGAATCCCTTCCTCCCTCATAAAGCATTGGAAAATCTGTGTCAGCTACTTCCTCCTCGTCTTTCTCCACCCTCCTGGTTTCAACTTCCTGTTTTTGGCACAAGCTGGAAGTAAGATGCTTTGAATGGGGGCCTGTGTGAGAGAATTGGTCGAGGTAACACTGCTGTTATTTACTGTGCTGCTGGCAGATTGTTGTTCTGTTTGGGAAATACAGATAAAAAAAAAAAAAAAAACCTAAAGAAAGCAGAATCCTTACTGACTTTCTTTATTGTGAGCGCTTCAGCTGGGTAAAAGTACATCTGACAGAGGCTGAGGGGGAAACTCCTGCCCTCAGCATTGCAGTCAGACCAAGCTTATTTACCTTACATCTGAAATAGGAAATCGTAACGCATCTTACCATTGCTTATGGTCATCAACTACAAGCTACAGATGCATCAAGACATTGACAAATCTGTTGCTGGATTAACTTAGACCAAATACCAGTTAATCAGACTCCAAAACCAGCCAAGCTGAGGAATAAAGAGCCGTGTTTTTAGAGACGCTTACCTAAAGTTAGATCCCAAACACTGGTTGATCGATTTAAAGCAAATCCACACTTCAAATAAACACTTTTTTCACAGTTGAACGGAGGGAAGTCAACTGCTGTAAGCTTATTACGACAAAATAAACTACAATCTCTTTATAAAGTTATTTTAATCTAACAGAAATGAACACTATCATCAATATATTCTTTATTAATAGCCTCTTAAATTGGATATTAATTCAGTTAATATCTAATATACCCCCCTAACGTTACACTGAGAAACACAGTAGGGCTGGATATCAATATATTCGATTCTGATTCTTATTTAATCTATTGTTCTTTTTTGATCTAATTCATTTCTAATCTATATTTTGGATAGCAGATGATGGTCATGAGTTAAGAATGATAATAGCACTCAGCACCAACAACAGACCCCACTGGTTTTCCTGTTGTGCCAGATAGGTGGCAACAATAAGGTGAATGCATATGCTTTGATAATCTGCAGCAGTATTTAGAGACAGTTTGAAGGCATCAGTCGTTAAAAAACATCCAAATGATTTTTTCTTAAACCTAAACCTCTTAGACCTTAAACCTATGAGTTTTATATCAGTTTAATTATTTTCTATATGGTCTTTTTTTCCCACCTTGGTTTTGAGACCCGCTGTTTATGTAGAAAGAAGGTCAGCAAGAAACTTAAACTTAATAAATGCAGACATCTCTTACCATTAGACATGATGGAGGATTTCATTTGACAGTAATTGAAATGCAGAGTTAGGGAACACAGAAATGCCTGTTTTGACTTTACATTGTTCCTGATGTTTAATGTTGTGTGTTGCAGCTCTGATGTTACTAGCTGAACAGTGACCACTGCCTGCCCAAGGACTCCTGCTTCCCAACTCCCCCTCATCATGTCTGGGATCCATGTAAGCCTCTCTTTCTCTTTTTTTTTTTAACAGCTTCCAACTATCTAATGGTGAATCAGAGCACTTTGAAAAGTGGCCTTAAAGTAGGTTTCTAGGCCTGTTTTAAGACACGGGTCAAAAGTCCGTGAACAGGATTACACGTAGAAACAATTTTATTTGTTAAAAAAAACCGGATGATTTAGTTCAACCTTTAAAGCATCTGACAAGATGACACATTTGGTTAAACCAAAGTTAAATAAGTCATCAGATGAGCGGAGGATGTGACCAACACTGACTGTTCATTAGACCAAATCCACACCATAGATCTGTGGAGATAGAAAAGCTTTTCTCTGCAGCAGTCACCCACATCTCTACTAAATAGGGTTAAGAATCATTTGAATTTCAAAGATTCAGGTGCTGATTCCTTGTTCTTCCGGTTTCTACTGGCTCTCTATTCTTATTCTTTTAAGACAAAAAGATCATAAAAGTCTACATGTTATAAATTAGTTGATTAATCAGAGCTCTGTCAGAATTAAAAGGTCTGAACTTCTCAATGAAGTTTAATTCTTGAACATCTTACTTTGTGTGTAAATCCCATTACTAAACATTGTTTCAACCAGTATATCCATATCAAACCTATGAACTCTAATATTATCTTGTTAATATTCTTTTCAAAAAGTTGCATTTTCACATGCAGATCTCTGTTTAAAAACCTATTACATATATCAGTGTCTGCCTCAGATATTTGTCGTATAAGATAACTTAATTATTTTATTTACCTGATTCTGAGTGTGGAAGCAGCGCAGCAGGAAGGAATCCTGACGGTTTATATTCTTAGAGATTTTTACTAAATCTCAGTTTCACAGATGTGGAAGTAGTGATGTTTTACAGTCATGGCAGATCGAGATTAAAGTGCTTTTCATTCTATGCAGAACACACAGGAAACAAGGTGGGCATCTGTTAAGATGTAAAGTAAGAAGAAGAAAGTATTAAGAAAAAAAGGCTCTGTTCTACCTTCAGAAGCTGCACTATGAATTTAAGGGAGGAGCAAATTCCTTGTTGAAACGTACCTTTACCACAGCGGTGCAGCAGGTTATAGATGGGTTAGGTGATGTTTAGGCCTGTTGGCTGTGTGTCGTCTTTTGCTTGTTATAATCCCAGGAAGCAGACGGGTCATTTTTTTATTAAACACTTTCAGATTCTGCAGCTGAAACGCACGTTTTAGCACACTTCGCTGTGGATTCCTTTTCCCTGATATAAGGCAGCTTCAGTTTCCAGTCAAGGGATCTGGCATCGAAACTAGGAGTCAAAAATAGGAAAATTTAATAATTCTGGTAAAAAGGAAAGATTAGAACAGGATCCAATCGATTCTCAGTGCCCAGCGCTAGCACTAAAACCTTCCTGTTCTCTAATTCCCAGCTTCTTTTTAGCTAAACTCATAGAAACCAAACAGCTGTTTTTATTATCAGACTCCTATCACAGATCACGTGTAATTCAGTGATGCCCAACATTTCAGTGTTTTTTAGGGGACATACCGATTATCTTTGACATACGTCTAACCGATCCCTGATATGTGCTGCCCATATTTTTTAGCCAATTCTGAGAACCAATATTACTTTTTCTTCTTGCATTTACATGATAAAACAGCACAGTGAATACAAATTTCACTAAAGTCTCAGTGTAGTAATAATATTGGATAACAGCTCAGTTTTTTAATATATTCTGACAATAGATTCTAACTTAGCATTAATCCCTGAGCTGATGTTACAGTGAAATTTAAGTAACTTTCAGAGTAGGGCTGCAACTAACGATTATTTTAAAAATTGATGAATCGGCCGATTATTTTTTCGATTAATCGATGAATCGGACAAAAAATATTTTTTATACTAACCTGTTTGTTCCACAATAAACATTTTAGACAGAACAAACAAGCACACAAGTACAGGTTGCTCATTAACTGTACTGGTGCAATATGAAAAATAAATGTTTG
>NW_015150724.1:852110-854908 GCF_000732505.1 Cyprinodon variegatus | reverse complement strand
CTCTGACTGCAGCGCTGAGAGGGACTCCTGCGGGAGAACAGGGTTGGGATGGGGGAGGCGCCTCACGGCAGCAGCTGCTGCTGCAGGACAAGGTTAGGAACGATACATGCTTTCATGTAAGAGTCTCCAAAAGTCGCCAGATTTGTCGCTAGTGGCTTTTTTTAAAGAATAGTCGCTGGAGGGGTCTGAAAAGTCGCTAAATATAGGGACAAAGTCGCTGAGTTGGCAACACTGCGCACCTGCAGCGCTGGCTCGCTCTGCCGTATTTTTTTTTTTTCTTCCCCCTTTTCAGTCAAGTGGCAGTGATGATGGCGGCGGCGGATGACGCATTAATCGCGCGACACAACTAATCGATGATGAAATTCGTTGCCAACGCTTTTAAAAGTCGATTTTTATCGATTCGTTGTTGCAGCCCTATTTCAGAGATTGTGCTTTTTGAGACTTCTAGATCAAACTTAAGCATCCTAGAGGAAAACCTAGATGGCTGTAAAGAATTCACTTGGGTTTTTGTTATAAAGTTAATGCAGTTGTTTATATCCTTATTTTTAATTTCCAGTCTGTGATGTTCTGCCTGATTTATTCTTTGTTTCTTCTGGGGAACAAAGCCACTGACCAACACCTGCTGTATCTTATTTCATGGTATCCACTTTATTTAAGGATGATTTCATGTGGAGCTTTCAGAGGAAACTATTTCAGCAGTTTTAAGGATATGAAAATTCAAACACTACATCCTCCCCTCCCCCACCGCACAGTGTTTACTACAGGCACTGAATGCATAGAGCTGCACACAGATCATTTCTTTCCCTTTGTTTAGCGTTCATGCAACATTCTGTGCAGTTATAAAGTTTCAGCTTTGAGTGTTTAGAAGTTCTGTAGTGACATTTATTAAAATAACATCTGTTTATTATGACTTTCAGCTTTATTCTCTATCTGCACTGAGCTCCACTAATCAGAGGTCTTTCTTTTTGTGATTTTTCTGCATAGCAGGTGCCATGGTCGTCCGGCACAGAGTGCGTGGCCAAGTATAACTTCAAGCCTGGCACTGAACAGGACCTGCCTTTCTGTAAAGGAGATGTGCTGACCATTATTGGAGTCACCAGGGTAAGAAAACCTCAGAGAGACTAATGTTTAGAAAAACATACATAAACCCATTTCACAAGATGGAACAAATAAGAGCTGTAGTCTTAATTAGGACAGTGTTCAATTTAAAAGGCAACAGGCTGGTTTTGATAGAGAGGAGTCAGTGAAATGCAGTTTGCTGCCTAAATAGCTGCAGACCGGTCCATGCTGACCCATGTCTGCGCCCAAAGGAACAAACAGTGGGTATATGAGCCTCAGAACTGGACCATTATTTATCATATAGATGGTGTTGTGTGTTTGCCTTAGCGATGTAAACAAATAATCAACTTTCTAATGTCAAATAATTGTTTATGAGATTAAAAGTTCTAATGTATGACTTTAAGGTTTTCTGCAATTTCTTTTTTCAGATAAATTAACTTAATTAAAACTAAAAGAAATTTAAAAAAACATTTCAAACCCATCAGCTTCTGATATTTCATGGATATTAGCCACCAGCTGCAGCAATAAGGAGCAGTTTGGACAGGACCTTTATTCCTTTTTTCTTTTAATTAGCAGCAGAAAAGCAGTTCAAGATTGAAAATCTGATCGTTACTCTTAGTAATTATTACTGACTCCAACAATTTCAGCACACTAATAGGATTTTCCAACCAGCAGTCATTTCATTTGACTATTGGGATGGTTTACTCATTACCCCCCCGCCTTCCAGATATAAGTCAACTGTTTTGGTGTTTAACCCTTTTAGGATCCAAACTGGTACAAAGCAAGAAACACTGTGGGCAGAGAGGGCACCATCCCAGCCAACTATGTCCAGAAAAGAGAAGGAGTCAAATCAGGAGGGAAGCTCAGTCTTATGCCGTGAGTACCAGAGTGCTAATGGAGCATATTATGTGTTGTAAAAGCAGCTGGGTGTTCTTAAAACAAACTCTACAGAATAAAGACTGCAGGCATGGGACATGGGTTGCACATTGTGCACATTTGTCCCAGAGCCTGCTGCCCAGCTGTGTGAATGAGTGTCTCCCGAAGCGGAGGGGGAACACAGCTCCATGGAAATTCCACCTTTATTGTGTCTCTTCTCATCTTTATCATCTGTCTCTGAGGCCTGCAGCATCTGGGTGCTGCATCTGCGGCTCTTTGAAAATGTGGCAAGTCAAAAAGAGGACAACCGCATGGAAACGGCGTGCAAATCAAGAGACAGAAGAACTGACAAGAAAATTGCTGAATGCCCTGAAAACTTCAGAATAATCTGTCTATTCATAAAATGAAAGGGGGGAAAGTTTAACTGTAGTCGCCATCTGTAACTTTCTGTTTTTTCATGTTTTTCATTATTAATGAAATTGGCAGTTAGTTGCCTTTTTGGCTGTCCTTATTTTATTTTATATAAAGGTGATATCTCCTGTAAGTAATCTGTTATTCTGAAATCAGCCATCAGATCGTTGACCCTAATAGTTACTGTCCCTGTCAGCGTTGCCTGTTTAGCTCACAGCCGCTGACTCTCCAACAGGAAGCATTAAAACAGGCTGCTGCTCCCGCTGTGTTTGTTCATTTGCTGCTGCTGAAAGCTGCAGCCTCTTTGCTGTCGTCTGTCTGCACCAGTGTCAACTGGGTCATCCAGCTGGGGCATGTTGGCGTGCGCTTGTGAGATTGGAGCCGGTCTGAGGGTAACATGCCTTTACTCCTGTTATGCTACTAGGATTATATATATATATATATATATATAT
>NW_015150724.1:846199-852015 GCF_000732505.1 Cyprinodon variegatus | reverse complement strand
TATATATATATTTGGGTGGATCATTTAAAACTATTTCTAAATCATTTCATCATTTAGATTATGTCACAGGTTTGTCCTGTTTACTGTAGGATGTATGAGCTCAATATTTGGGCTCCTTTTGCAAGAATTACTGCATCAGTGCAACATTGCATTGAGGCAAACTTGTGGATAAAAATTTGCTTGACAATCATCTCAAGGTGCCTTTTTCTAACTTTTTTTATTCCCCCTCAACTTTTTATTGTGGAATGCACTGATCGATTAACCTCTATTTATTATAATTAGCATTTTTAGCATTAGCATAATTATGGGAGATGGGTAGGTAGGTAGGTAGGATGTGGAAAAAATCTTTTCTACAAATACCCTCCTCCTGTCAATGTTCTAAACTTTCAATAAATGTCTGAGAGCATAGATATACCATTTTTATTTATAAAGCGCCTCATAAATGGTCAGCTTAGTGCTGTTCATTTACAACTAATAACAGTCAGATTAAACGAGTTAAACACTGGTATAAACTAAACGATAAAACTGAAGATATTTATATTTTAATGAGAATTTATTTCAAAATAAATACCAGGATAAATCAAAATTTTGATAGATTTCAGAGTTATTCAGGAAGAGACTGAAACCTGAAAAGTAGTGGATTTTAAGACGACTGAAATCCACGTTTATTACAAAAACCGTTATTGGTCAAAATGAGAATCAGCAGGTCAGGCCTTTTCCAACATCGGGCAGATGAATGCAATCGGTGCCATCCTATCTGTTATGAATATCTTTGAATCTAAAGTGTTAAAACTCCTCCTCATTATCCAAATCAAGGCTTTCTTGTAGTTTTGCAGGTTTTTAATATAAAGATGAATATTTCTGGATATTTTTCATCTCAGTATCATGTGTATAGATGTATACAAAGAACTGCTTGGCTAGCAGGCATTATTTATTTAATCATTCAGGTACTGAATTATAATTTATTTAGAAGATGATCCAATATACAAAAATTGTTGTTGATGATTGAAGCCAAAGTTTTATTTAGACTCAAAGCTGCGAGGCTTGGGGATTTTAAGGTGGGAGGTCAGGATCCCAGCAGGGGTCAGTAAACATAAAGTTGGGGGGTCATCAGATGACTTTTCAGCTTGATCGAGATGTGACCCTTAAGGGCCAAAATTAGATAAACACCATTATTGTGTACAATATTCTTTAGAAATATTAAATACACAATATGTCAATTAGAAAATTAATAAATGTTAAAATTCATTTTAGTTTATTGATGTTTATTTGAACAAAGGATACAATTATTACATGTCTTTTTTAGGAGGGGGACTCTGTATTAGATGATCATTTAAACTCTGATCTTAGTATAACTCCTCTCTTAGACATCTTTGGCTTTCCATTGTTACTATAACAATACATTTCCATCTTTTTTTTCAGGGTTTTATTTGCTACCATTTGAAATTTTTCTTTTTTTCATCCATCAGCCATCTTCTGTTACTCCTAGTCACTTAGGGACATTTTGAATGAATCCTAAACAGATGTCTCATTAATGGGCTCTCCTTCTCTTCTGGGTTACATAAGGGTTCAGCTGTGGTCTTCTGTCCCTATTCTTACTCTCACTTGTTGCTTCTCCTCAGAAGATGCCATCTTGGCAGCTTTCAGTGCTTTTGATTCCTCTGCTGCCCCCTTGTGGGCATATTTTACTCCTCCTAGCATGAACATGCGATGATAACAACAGGGACATTCTGCCCAGGCGTCCTATTTCCTCCTTCCACATTGGGCCGAGCAAGTTTATGATTGTCCCATTTAACTATGATGTCATGTCTGAAACCTGCAGTTGATTTCATTGGACAAAGCGCCACTGTGTTTTCCACACGGCGTATCTGTGGACGTCCACACAGCTTGGTGTCCGCTCTCAGATTAGTGGGAGTTAAAGAGCCTCTGTCCATCAGAGGGGCTGCATGCGCTGATCTAATCAACTCAACCCGCATTAAGCTGCTTTAACAAGAAGAGCTGAGGCGAAGAAATGGGGCGGGGGGGGGCTGTGGCACAGGCAAGCAGTGAAAAACAGGATGAGTCAATTAGAGAAGTTGATTTCCAGCAAACACAGGGAGGAAGAACCTGCTTTCATGGAAACTCTGCCCAGATTGGCAGAAGTCAATAGCCGCAGTGCTATTTGTCTCCTGGTCGGAGGAGACCGGCGGTGGGGGGTGGGTTAGGAAGGTCTGATCACGTAGCACTGAACAGATGTGGTTACTTTCTTCCTTTTTTAATCATGTTGTAAAAGTCCAGACCCCCCCACCCACCTCAGGAGCGAGGTTCCTGGCTCGCCGTGCTCCCTGCCCCGTACACCACGTTTGGACATTTTCCTGTTGTTGCAGTGATTGCCTGTCGGTTTCCTACTCTGCCTCCAGACTTCAGTTTTCTGTGTGTGTTTCCTGTTATTTAGGATCAGGTACTTTCTTTCTAAATGTACCTGGATGTCTCCTCCGAGTGGGAGCGCTGCTCTCAGCTTCCCTTTATTGCCCTACTTTGTTTTTTGCTTCTTCTTTCGGATAAAAGCTGTAAATGCAAGAGGGTTTTAACTTCACCATTGTAGTGGCATGAAATGCTTTCAGACCACTAAACTATTTTTTTCTTAGTAAAGAAGCTGTGGCCAAATGTAGTCTCTGGTTCTTTTTTTAGCTGCTACGTCTGAGGAAGCGTCTCCTTGGCACACCAGGCGGATGTCTGAGTAAAAAAAACTGATTGGTCCTGTCTGATAATGGGTAGCAGTGTAGTCATATCCTCCAGAAAGATCAGATGTATTAATCATTTGCTCATATTACTAAAAAATAAAAAACATTTTCATGTATTTAATACTTTTTAACTGTTTTTGAGTCGATGCTTCAGAAAACCACTGAGGGAATTCTCTACTCGCTTTGCAACACTTAAATGTTTGCCCCTTTCCAGCTGAACCTCTGAACTGCCACAGATTCTTAAGTCTTGAATTTGCCTGGGCCTTTTTTAAAGCACTCTGCACAGAGAAGGCGACTTTACTTCCTTCTCCACTCATATCCTGCAGAGCTTTACAATCGCTTGCTGTCCTACAACCAAGCAACGTTTTATTAGTCGGTCTGTAAGCCCAACTATCAAGAGCGTGGTGTTTGGCGTGTATTTTTGTGTGTGTATGTGTGTATATATGTATATATGTATATATATACACACAAAAATTGAAGAAAAAAACAATCATGCAAAACATGCAAAGTTACAATGAAAACATTTTTTTTTTTTTACTACAAAGTTTAATGTCCCTTTGGGATTAATTGAATATTTTTTTTATTTAAATGCAGACTTCTGAGGAAATTTGACTGTTTTTTATTTGGGGGGGATCAGAGTTAGGGGGATGGACATGCATTGAAACTACACGTTGTTCTTCACATTTTAATCTAATTAAATCTGTAGTTTTAAACATGTGATAGTAGCTTAAAGAGGCGCGTCCTGCAGGATAGATGGTTAGAATTCACCTGCCTTTTCTCTGTGGCTTTAGGTGGTTTCATGGGAAAATCACTCGTGAGCAGGCGGAGCGGCTCCTCTACCCACCAGAGACGGGTCTGTTCCTGGTGAGAGAGAGCACCAACTACCCCGGTGATTACACCTTGTGTGTCAGCTGCGACGGCAAGGTGGAGCACTACCGCATCATCTACCACAACGGCAAACTCACCATCGACGAGGAGGAGTACTTCGAGAATCTCATGCAGTTGGTTGAGGTGAGAGTTAAACTCTGGTTTTATTCCTTCGATATATTTTTGACCAGGAAATTATTTACATCCCTTTGATTTTACACCATCAGATGGATAAAATACGTTTTTGTTACGCAGAATGTGCATGAAAATCAAATTCTGATGGTTAATAGACGAAGATACCAGCGAACAATATTAAGTATAATGCTAACTTGCTGCCAATATTAGCAATATAGTTGCATTGAAACCCTGATACACTTTGCAAACCTCGTCTCGGTACAAAAGTATGGCTATTCGGGTTTTATGCTTTTTTGCTGGGTTTTCGTTGCATAAATCCAAAAAAAGACGGACACTCTGCATCCAGCTTTCCCTGAATATGAAGACTGAAGAACCGTTCAGAGAGCCGTTTGATCCTCTTCCTTCCTGCCCCGTATCTGAAGGCAGGTTCAGAGGAAGGACAGAGAGGAGGGGGCGGGAGAAAGCGAGGCCTTTCATCCTCTCAGATAAACAGAGAGCGATTGGCGGCTATCACACTGCTAATTGGGCATCATCTTTTCACCCCATGAGGCTTTGGAAGTGGATGGTAGGAATTTGCCAGCTGGCAGGGAGATGGTCTCCTTTCCCGGTGCATTATGGTTATCAGACATCTCGTTCACACCCTCCAGGCTCTGCTTCCTGTCTCCATCGTCCCCTCTTTGGACACCTGGAATGTTGCCTTCTGTCCTCCTCTTTGTTATCCATCTCTCTCTCTCTCTCCCCCCCCTCCCTGCTGTCTCATATTCCCTGCTCTCCTTCGTTTTCCCCTTCTGCCGGTCTCTCCATATCTTTATCCGGAAGACTGTCTGCATTCCCCTGTAAATAGCCTTAGATGGGATTCCTCACATTCTTTGCTGTTTTTCTGCTCTTGTCACTGGTGGCAGCCGTTCTCATAAGGCTTATGCCCTCTATTTATACCTAAACACACGGTTTGCTGACAGCTTGTCCGTTATGGCCCCCATAGCAATGCTGTGATGTTTAGCAACAGAAACAATGGTGTGAATGGAGGAAAAAAGAGCTTTTTATGCACTTGTTGTGTGTTTGTGCACCATAATCACAGCCTTCAGTGTAAATTACACACAGGAAAGTCTACATTTAGCAACGATGACAGTTAAAAAAAATTATGTTGGGCTTTTTGTTTTTGTTTTTTCTCTTTTTTAAACTGCAACATGTTACCCAAACAAAACCAGGCTCTTTTTATTGCTTTAATTTAAAAAAAGAACACCAAATATTTGAAGAATAGATGCATTTTGAATGTAACCCCAAAATCCATGGACATGTTTGTGTGTTGATTCATTTGCAAGCATGAGAGCTGCTAATTCAGACACATTTCCTGTGCCTTGCTCTCCCTCTGGTGGTGGTGATGGTGAATTTGCAGTCTGTGGTTGAAGTTTTTTTTTAAATTATTATTATCAAGCAAATTTGTTACAAACAAAATTGATACAATAGTCTTTACATCATAATTATTGAATATGCATATAGAAAATAAAGCAATTAATAAAGGAAGCACATAAAAACACTTGATGGGGCTTGTTATATATGATAACAAAATGCATACGATTAGGGAGCGCTCAGTCAAAGTAAAACTGTTTTTAAGAAAAAGGTTAGCTTGTATGCATTTTTAGATTTAATGAAATCTTAAAGTCCATCTGGATTGATGGAGAACAAAATTGACTTCCAGTTTTTGTTCCTTATAGTTGCATGAACTTTATTTCCAGTCTTTTCTAATTTGAGGACTCCATGTGTCCTGACCTGTCTCCTGCTAAATTGCACCTCCTTTCTGCCTGGTCGACAGAAAGCTGGATGTTATTAAAGCCGCATGAGGCTGTAGGTTTAAGTGACCTCTGTCACACCTAGCAGTGTTGGGCAAGCTACTTGTCCAGTGTAGTGAGCTAAGCTATCAGTTACTCAACAATAAATTAAGCTTCACTACACCAAAGCTACCACCTAAAGAATTATAACAAGCTAAGTTACACTAATGTGTTAAAAGTAGCTTAACTACATCAGAAGCTACTTAACGTTGTACCAACCCAATATCAATTCAAAATGAGTCTGTTACACAAGTTTAAACAT
>NW_015150724.1:835438-843735 GCF_000732505.1 Cyprinodon variegatus | reverse complement strand
AAGCAGGTTTTTCTTGTGTTTCTTGTGAATTTGGTCTTAAATTTCTATTTCAAGTGCCATTAAAAAGTCTTAAAGTCTTGAATTTAACTTGCCTTATGCTGTAGGAACCCTGTTCACAGCACAGTGGAGCAGAGTAGTGGGAGAACGAGTAGAATTGGAGTTAAGGTTCATTTACAACTTTAGCTTTCCTGGCACATAGCAGTATGTCTGTAGGACCATTAAAAGCCCGGGTTACAGCGGTAGGGTCCAACTCTTTATTCTCCACATTCTCCAGTTTCCTACTACGGGGTCAGCGTGTTAGATGTTTATCCACATTGACTCTCAAATGCCAAGCGTCACGACCTCGTACAACACAGCCTTCTGTCAGATCGGACTGAAAATTGTATTGAATGTGTTCAGGGCTTTAGCCTTATCTGAGCAGAACATCTTATGGTTTGTGGCAAATTGTAAGTAAGACTCTTTCAGTTACAGCTTTCTTATTGCTAAGATTCTACTAAAGCATTACTGCAACTTTTAGCCACTAGGGGTGCTAGACCTATAACTTCAAGCTTTATTCCCCCGGAGCAACAGTATACAACAGTGCTGAATATTGACCTGAGAGAACATTGAATAGATCTAAAATCTAACTTATACTTGGTCATAAGTTACTCAACGTTGCTTTAAGGAAAGCGGTCCTTTCAACAGTTTGTTCTGTTCAGGTATAAACCTCTGCAGCTTCTCCAAAGAGGCCTTACTCCCATTTGACTAATAAAATGATATGAAATAACAGAAATCCCACCATTTTATTGGATCTATACAGCAGTTTGAAAGGAAATAATTACATAGGACAAGAAATAAGAGACATGTTGGCAAAATAAAACACATTAAAACAGTCGCTTATTTATCACACAGGCTTTCATTTGGGTGAAAACTTTCCATCGTACAGACAGGAACGCATTCAAACAATAACGTGTTTTAAAGAATGTGAAGTTAGTCATGTTTGGAGCTCGGAACAGGAAAAAAGAACCATAAGGTCTGAGTGTTTTTTAAGAAATCAGATCAGAGCTTGCCAGATACCAGCGGTGTTTTTTGACCTTTCATTTAAAGTTATTGTCTGTAATGTTTTTCCTTTCAGGTCCATCATGTGTCATATATATCTGATTATTTAATGAAAATCAAACGTCATTCAGTGCAGTATAGATCTGTTAATCAGATGTTAAAGTGGCTGCATCTTCTTCCCTATGCTATAAAAGGGGAGGCTCTAATTCTATCAAACTCTGTCTGCAGCACTACACCAAAGACGCTGATGGGCTCTGCACCAGACTGATTAAACCCAAGCTGATGGAGGGGACAGTGGCGGCGCAGGACGAGTTCTCCAGGAGTAAGGCCACACTGAACTTATAACACCCCCCAACAAGGACACTGGCTCTGAAGGCTCCCTGGGACATTTGTTTACTTCTCACCACGTTAACCTTGTGGACGCACAGCGTAACGCTAAACCCACGTGTCCTTTTGAGGTTGTGCCGTCGTCTGTAGCTTAGTGGCATTAATTATGGCGATAATTAATCTTTTCTGTGTGTTTAAACTCCTGGGATGACCAGCAGTCACATTTAATCCGTATCGACCTGCTCCTCCTCGGTTTGCCTTTGCTGAACTTCATGCATCCATTTGACACGGAAAATTGGCGAAGATTGCTATACTAAGAGAAAAGAGCCATAATCGGAGTGAAACATGATAGATTATAACATTTTCTGGTTTGTCAGGATGCAGTTATTCATTTGTACTATTACTGCAGACAACTAAGTTTTTCTAATCTTCCTGGTAGGTGGCTGGGCCTTGAACAGGAAGGAGCTGAAACTGCTTCAGAGCATTGGGAAGGGGGAGTTTGGAGGTGAGTAACTGATGCAGAATAAAACCCTTAGATCTCTGCTCTCCAATTCCTTTCATTGACTTTACTGTTTTACATATATTGACAGGGACAAGTTATTTGATAGTTAATACTATACGTGTCTGCCTTGAAAAGCTCATATTCTAAAACTGGATCTTTGCACGATTTAGTTCAGTCTTTCTGTTTTAGATTATTTTCTTAGATGTCTCTTATGTTATGTAGTAAGGACAGATTTCTGGTTTTCATTCAGATCTGACCTCCACGCTATAAAAGAGGAGTCAGAAAAATGAAAAATGTTTTAGTTTGTACTGCTACCATTTTAAAGATAATATTGAAAGTTTAAAGGTCAACCAGCCTCCTCACCTTCTTGAAACCAAAAAAAAACTCAGGGTCAGTCAATTCGGCTTTAAAGTTGCTCAAACCTTTTGGCCTTTAATCTTTGGCTAAAACATTTTAAATTCAAATCAGCATGAACTAAAATTTCTGCTGCAGAAATGTTTCATACTATTGTTTAAAAAAAAAAGCAGCACAAATGGAAATGTTTGCTGCATAAACATTTTAACACCAGAGAAAGCCTCTGTTTTTTTGGGAGCAATGATAAACTTTCCACATGTCTGTAATGTAAAAAGCCTTTTATGACCAACCACCCATCTCATCTAAGGCTACATTCACACTGCAACCTGAAGTGACCAAAAGCGATTTTTTTGGCCCATATGCGACCTAGATCTGATCTTTTCATGGCAATCTGAACAACACGGATCCGATTTTTTCCAATGCGACCCAGGCCACTTGGCTATGTTGCCCTGAATCCGATACGAATCTGATCTTTTCAAATGTGACCCATGTCTGAACGGCCAGGTCAGATTAATCCGACCTGAACGTCATTAATACCTTACATAGGTCACTATTCTGCTTCTTGCTAGGCAGTAGTGGCAAGAAAAACAACAACCATGGCAGACGATGATGTGGAAAGCAGTATTTTTGTTTAACCATATTGAAAAGATTGTTTTTATGGTTGGAAAAGATCGCTAGATGCGCGCCGGTACTACCATCCATGTTTACCTTCGGGAAAAAAAAGCACGCTGGCCTGTGACGTCATTGCGTCCTCTACTGCGCATGCGGTACACTTGCTCGTTGTATGACTGCAGTTCACACAGGAGATCACATACAAGTCGCATTTATTTGGAAATATGAATGGGAACACAAAAAATCGGATTTCGCGAAAAAATCGTAATTGAGCATCAAGGCCTGCAGTTTGAACGTAGCCTAAGTTTCGAAGGACACTTCAGTCCACCATTCAACTGTAAGGAATTTTCCCACAAGCATGTCTGCAACAGATAATCCCTGAGATATAATCTGACATATTTTTGTGTGCGATAGTTTAAAAATTGGTTATTACCTACAACTAGTGACCATGTTGTTCTGGATAAGATGACCTGTTGGGTTAAACCCAAAAAAAAAAAAAAAGCCTCGTTATCGTCCTCGCTCACCACCTAGGCCGAATTTACCTGTGGGATGTAGGATCTGTGATCAGCATCTAGGTTGGGTCACACATCTCAGATTTTCTACCTTTATCCATCTTTTATTTAATAAATCCAGTAAGTTTGAACCCTTATGGTCGGATATTTGTTTTAAAGGATAATCTGTCCTTTTTTTTTAGTTTTCTGACCATTTTCTAACCTAAGGTTGCTTTTTAGGATATGCATGTGTGCATTCATACATGTGATGCTTGCTTTTAGAGAACAGTAGTAATGATGACATTAGAGCAAACGACTCTGGTGTCGGAAAAGTATCAGGATCTATAGATATCCAGCTCTAAGTATCGGAATCAGGTCAGAAGTGAAAGCAGAAACAGCAATTGAAACCAGTTTGAAGGTTTCAGCTGTATTGGCTGCAGAAGTGTTGGATCACAACAATTGTAACACAGCTATGACGGCTTTAAACTCTGAAGACGATCAATCTCATTTAAATAAAACATCTGTCGTTGCCAGATGTGATGGTGGGAGACTACAGAGGGACCAAGGTGGCTGTGAAGTGTATCAAAAACGATGCTACAGCGCAGGCTTTCATCGCCGAGGCCTCCGTCATGACGTAAGATCAGACTTTTCCTTTATCTCCTTTGATCATCTAACCTCTCGTTCCCAAATTTGAGACAATCCTCTAAATTCCTCATTTCTCTGTGATGTTTTATTTTTAAATTAATTACAACCTCCTGCACACCACTGGTATCCTTCATCCCCTTCGTCTGTTTCCAAAGGCAACTGAGGCACAACAACCTGGTGCAGCTGCTTGGTGTTATTGTGGAGGAGAGAGGCAGCCTCTACATCGTCACAGAATACATGGCTAAGGTCAGGCAGTCTCTGTCTGTTTCCATCTGATAAAATCACAAAACATTCTAAATATTAAAGGTGTATCAGTTATTTGCCAGTAGAGATCTTCACGGTCATACCAGGTGTTTTATTTTTCGAATGTAACCATCCCACAGGGCAGCCTAGTGGACTACCTGCGCTCCAGAGGACGGACTGTTCTTGGTGGGGACTGCTTGCTGAAGTTCTCCCTGTGAGTCTTGTTCATCTTTTCACTTTGGTTTCCTTATGAATCAAAAAGTCTTTGTTTAGCTGTCTGGGGTTCTTCAGAATATCTCAGGAGCAGCGTCAGCCTTTAAGCTGGAAATATACCAGAACCGTTTGTCTACAGGCAGATGTATAATTCAGATGGTTCTCTTTGACAAATGTCTGCTGCATTGGCACATAAAGGCTTTGGCTTAATCCTTTTTTAATTAAACTGTTGGTAAGACATTGCTATCTTCGAGCACCTGTGAAAAACGACCATGAAATGAGCTCAAATGTTCCAGTCTGTCGGTATTTGTGCATTAATCCACTGTAAGGTGATTGGTTACTGATTTTTTTTTTTTTTTTTCATTAATAGAGGGAAGTATAGAGTAGTTTTTATGTGCATAAGACGAAGCAGAAAAGGATGAAAATATCTACTAGAAAAGACATCGGTACTTGTTTAACTACCTGAAAGCGCATTATTCTGTCTTTTTTTTATGGAGTTAATTTTGTTCCATTATTGTTCTAAGCAAATAACACAATTTATAAATGAAATTAGGGGAAAAAATGCAATCGGCAAATGAAACCCTGAAATACATCAATTTTTTTTAAATAAAGATTTTGAGACTAACTAGCTGTTTTTCTCAGATTTTGTCATTTAAATATTTTATTTATTTTGCATATTGAAGTTTTTTCTAATGTTATTTATAGATTGTTTTTTACCAATAAGCCGTTGTTTTTGAACCAATAGAAAAGCTTCTTTGCTTCTCATTCCAGAGGAAATTTAAAGTCTGAGAAAAGAACAGAAAATCGTCTTTTTTTTTTCTATTGAAAACATTTTCAACGTTACATTTCTAGATATATTTTTTCACATTTTATTTTACAAAATGTGTTCTTTGCTTTAAAAAATGATGGAAAATCTGTCTTACATTTTATCCAGTTAAGATAAGATGGCCGTTTGCTTTCATCTTCCATGAATCACAGTGATATTTCTGAACTGATTCTCTCCCCTACAGCGATGTGTGTGAAGCCATGGAGTACCTGGAGGCCAACAACTTTGTCCACAGAGACCTGGCTGCGCGCAACGTGCTTGTGTCTGATGACAACATCGCCAAGGTCAGCGACTTTGGTCTCACCAAGGAGGCCTCCTCCATACAGGACACTGCCAAGCTGCCCGTCAAGTGGACCTCCCCTGAAGCACTAAGAGAGAAGGTGAACAGGCTTTATGCTTCCTTTTAACCGTGACTCCCACCTCACATTCAGGTCCTGCAAACACTCATCTCCAATCCATGCATATAAATTGTGTTATTTATGCCATTCCTGAAGTCACAAAGTTCAAGCTTTTCTCTCTTCATAAATCCATCACTTTTTTTTTAAAGAAGTTGTCATAAAATCCCCCAAAGATGCTCCAATCTAAAGTTTCCCAAACAAGCTTCACAAATATGAGCTTCCTCTAAATTTAGTTTCTCCATGTTTAGATCTCTGCTTTAATGACAGCAGCTCCTCCGGCAGCAGCTGTCAAAGCCCTGCTAATGGTGTCAGCATCGTGTAAAATGTGTTAATTGGTTTGTTTGTTTTTTTTATCCAACAGAGGTTTTCCACCAAGTCGGACGTCTGGAGTTATGGCATCCTTCTTTGGGAGATTTACTCCTTCGGCCGCGTGCCTTACCCTAGAATTGTAAGTATCTCAGCAGGCTTTCTCCTTCTCTCTCATGTCTGAGATGAGCCAGCAGATGGCAGGCTTCAGCACATAGACCAGAGCTTAGACATATTCAATAGGAGAACAGCAGCAGCTTTAACCACGTCTGAACATTTATAGAAAATATTTAAGTTTACATTTTCTCAAAGAATTATGAAAAATCTGTTCTCTGCTAATGTTTAAAAAGATACACAGGCATCTCAATAGTCCTAAACCAGAGGTAGGTAAGAACCTCTTACGTTAGAAAAGAAAAACTATAATTTATCTCCATTTTATTTGAATATAAATATAATAGATCATTCCTACTCTTACTTCTTGCTACTCTACCCATCATGGATTACTGTACTTAAGGAAAACAAGCATCTTCTAAAAAATAAAATAAAAAATAAATAAAAGTGCAACAGAGAAACTTCTTTTTTCTAATTATTGGCTGTCCGATCATTTGGATGCCAGGAAGCTCATCTTATTCTAACTCATATACACTTAATGTGTTGTTAATATGGATTTTGTAAGTTTTTGTATAGATTTTCTTCTTTAGCTTTACATTTTTTTAACATTTTAAGTCGGTTATGATCAATAATAGTAATGCTTTCTTACCCTTGAGTATTTTTTTTTGAATGGCCTGGTTAAACGGTAAATAAAGATAATAGAAATTAAGTTTTTTTGTACTCTACCCTTAAATGTGATCAAAGTTTTTTCTTAACTGAAATTGTAAAAGTAATAATTTCTCACACTAAAGTGTTTTTGTTATTATGGTAGATTGAAACCCAATGTTCAGTTTTTTTATGTAATGTTGTTATACATACAATAAAAGGATGATTATTCCCATAGAAATGTCAAGCTGTTTATCTCTGTTCAGCTTTAATGGCGGCCTTCAGCTCATTAGCTCGTCTTTGTCTTCCCCTGAAATGTTTAGATCCGGATCCTTCAGCTGATGTCATTGTTACTAAATAAGTTCTTGGTACTTTTTGATGGTGCAGGGCTTTTTCTTCAACTTGCTAATTTGCGAAGCTTAAGGCTGATTTATGTTCAGGAACCAGGTCGTCTGCATGTATGTCGCAGTGAAGGCAAATGTGCCCCCAACCCTACTGCAGACAGTCCCCTGCACCTCTCCAAAATTGTAGGTGACCGCAGACAGGAGGCCTCTGATTGGTCAAATCTACATCCGCTCTACAATATGCGTATTCCCTGTTTGGTACCTTACCGGCTTGTTTTGTTTGTCTGTCCACCATTGCCATAAACGACTCGTGAAGTTGGACCAGCTAGACGACCGAGGTGCGCTAGAACACTGGGACTCTTTCCACCTGGACCCCCGCTCTTTTTGCCCTCATGTCCCTCCGTTGTAGGACAAACTTGCCCCCACTTCCTCGCCGCCTCGACCTTATCTAGACCCACAACTAGTTTGTGGTTGTCCCTCTTGCGTTATGGAGTGGAAGAACATATCACAGACCACGCTTCAATATTGGGCTAAAATCAAAAATATCTGCGACAAGCTCCCTGCGACACACTGCTGTGGGAGGATAACCAGTCTTTTAGTGAAGTTTTTATTTATTTATTTTTTAATAAAGTCTGAGAATACAGCAAAGTAGGGCTGGCGGATATGAAGAAAATCTAACATCACGATATATTTGGGCTGAAATCACAGTACATGATATATATCACGATATGTTTAAATCACCTTCAAAAACAATAGTGCATAAAATTGCACTGATATATTCATTCAAACTACTGGTTTCTAATTTAAAATATTTTATTTAAACCAGCGGCTCCTCAGTGGAGCAGTGGGTAGCACTGATACCTTGTTGCAAGATGGTTCTGGTTTCGCTTTCCGGCCCGGGTGCTTTCTGCATGGAGTTTGCATGTTCTCCCTGAGCATGCGTGGGTTCTCTCCTGGTACTTTGGATTCCTCCTACAGTCAAAAATCATGACTCTTAGGTTAATTGGCTTCTCTAAATTCTCCTTAGGTGTGAGTGTGTGTGTGTGAATGGTTGGTTGTCCTGTTTTTCACTGTTTTGCCCTGCGATGGACTGCTGACTTGTCCAGGGTGTACTGTGCCTCTCGCCCATAGACAGCTGGAGATAGACATCAGTACTAGGGATGGAACGGTTTATGAAAACCACCCGAACTGTTTGGTTCGACTGTCTCGGTTCGGTTCGCGTGTGTTTCGTTCGGTTCATGC
>NW_015150724.1:824262-835363 GCF_000732505.1 Cyprinodon variegatus | reverse complement strand
AAGAAGAAGAAGCGAAGCAGCGTAGCCGGGTGTAGCAGAAAAAAATCAGCTGTGGAGAATTGTGTGGGTATGGGGAGTTGGAAGACGCGCCAGCAGCACTTTATAGGTCTGCTGTATGGGACCACTTTGCATTTAGAGTGACCTACGATGACGGCGGGAAGAAAGTTGTGGATAAAAGTGCAACAGTGTGCAAGCATTGCGCAACATGTTTTGTTTATGCTAACAGCAACACGACCAACATGTCATGCTAACAATCAACGTATACCGAACTGAAAACCGTGGCCACGAACCGTGAACCAAACCGTGGAATATGTGAACCGTTCCACCCCTAACCACTAAGCCTTGCCACCCCACTTAGGATAAGTGTGACGGAAGATGGATGGATTTATTTATTTATTTTAACCAGCTCAAAGGTTTCCTGCCACAAGACGTCTTTGGGTGTCGGTATTAGACCTTTAACAGGATCCAAGCAGCCAAACAGGAAACAAAGCAAAAACACACAAGACTAAATAAAATGTTAAATATAAAAGGCCTCTTTTGTGCGTAATTAAAAAAGAAAATGCAGAATAAAAAAATTGACCTAAAATTACAAAAACAAAAGTGGAAATACTGTCCAAAAATTAGAGCATTATTAGAGCATCTCAAAACTAGGATTGATTTTAACATGCTGAGAATTTTAAAGAAGCACAAAAAAAGTCTTAAAATGTAGAACATGGCCAAGTTTAGAGAATAGCTGCAAAACCTCTAAAAAAAAAAAATCACATCACAGGTATTAGAGCATCTAAAACATTTACAATAACAAAACATATAACGTCTGTGATTTCCCTCCATATCTTCCTTTTCCTTTCATAAGAGATCGCTTTTTCAAACGACGTCATCGTCTTCACAGCTGATTTATTTAGTGTTTTATTTGGTGTGGGGGGAGATGCTGACATGCAGAGTTTACATGATTTTGCAGTGGGTAACTTTTTAGGTGGTGGAATACATTTATACGGCTACCTTTTGCAGCCCTCGGTGTGAAATCCAAACCTCTATCATATATTGTTCAGCTGAAACACCTGCTGTTGCTATATTTCTTTGGCGGTTGCTGTAGTGTGCGTAAAAAAAACAAAAAAAACAAAGTTATATTCTATGTAGGAGGGGTTAATGATGCATTCAAAGTGTGTGGGAAAAATTAAACTCTTAGGTAAATAGATAAGGGGAAGTGTTGGGTTAGGGCATAGGGCTTTGTATCCTGAGATTGTGAGTTCGATCCCCCACTCCCACAGACTGCCACACTTTGTCCCTGAGCAAGACCCTTAACCTCACACTGCTCCCCGGGCGCCTCACAATGGCATGCCCACTGCTCCCCAAGGGGATGGGTTAAATGCAGAGAAGTAATTCCCCCCCGGGATTATTAGAGTATATAAAATCAAAAAAGAAAAAATCAGATAAGGTTAGGGTTAGAAATTGGACTCGATGGTTGGGACAGTATCATTTTAACTATTGTGTGTGTGGGGAAAGTCGAGATACGAGTCTGTTCGATATATCCGTCACCCCTAAAGCAAAGTTCCCCTCAAAACCTTTCCCCTTTTTTTTTTTTACCTTTTGGATGTATTTCTTACAAAATGTGTTCTTGCTTCTAAAACAATAATGGAACAAATTCCACTCCATAGTTTGTAGCTTTGAAGTAAATCACTCATAAACGGTGCTCTAACGTGGCTCCGTCTGTCTCCCCAGCCGCTTAAAGACGTGGTGCCACGGGTGGAGAAAGGATACAAGATGGACGCCCCGGACGGCTGCCCCCCTGTGGTGTATGACCTGATGAAGCAGTGCTGGACCCTGGACCCCGCCATGCGGCCCTCCTTCCGCATGCTGAGGGAAAAACTGCAGCATATCAGAGCCAAGGAGCTCTACCTGTAAACGGAGGCTGAGGGGGGGGGACAGGGAGTAGCCCTGCACAGGAGGAGGAGGAGGAGGACCACAGCACCTCCCTTCTGTTTGCCAAACCATGGGACTGCCAAAGCGCTCCCCCCTCCTCACTGCTTCCTCACCAGGACCGTTCTGTTCGTGTTGTATAGCTTTGCCGAGCAGCTTCATCACACCTCTTCTTCCTCCGCCTTTTACCCGCCGCCGTTCCCTCGCTCTCTAACCCGGCCCGAGCTGCTCTTCCTCATCCACCGGCACCAAGCCTTTTCTTTTCTTATCCACTCCCCCCCCCAAAACGTGACATAGACTGGAGGAGGGGCTGGCCTCGTCCTCCATGTTTGTCAGGTGCTCTCTTCTTCACTCCTTGATTTGTTTTTTTTAATCATTCCAGGATCTGTGTAACAGCACATGGCTCTGCACGCCTTTCAGCCCAACTCTGTCATTCCACAGAGGGGGGGCTTCGCTCTGTGCCAAAGTGCCTCCAGTATACAGAGCTCCACTTCCCCCCAACATCTCTTTTCTTTTTGCTGTTGGGGTCTCATTTTTTTTATCATTTTCATTATTTTATTTTTTTTTTCAGGGAGGTCATTAAACCATTTTTTTTATTACCGCCCACCCCCCTCCATTATTTCGGTTCAGTTTCGCTTCCCCCACCCCCTAAGAAGAGCTCATGAACAGGAAGAGGCGTCATCTTCATTCTGAGGCGTGGCATTAGGGTGCTAACGGGAGAAGAGCGGGGCAGAAGAGGCACTTCACATGATTCATCATACGTGGGCTCGTTTTTATATCAAATATATTTAAAGGTTTAAAAGAAAAAGAACAAGGAGAGAACTGAACTGGCCGGGAGGGAGGGAGGACTCTGAGAACCAGGAAGTGATGCTCGGCGTCCCTGAACTCTGGGGTCGGGATGGTGCATGCTGTGTGTGTGAGAGGCCTTGGGTTCAGCTGTCAGTGCTTTCAATGTTCATCGTTTTATTATGCTATTATGAATAAATCATTCCATCTGATGGCTGTTGAAACGCATCGTTCATTATACCTGCCTGTAGAGGGGAGGGGGCAGAGCTGCCACCATCGCTGCAGCTCAGGGTAAACAAAACACTTAACAATCCGATTATTCAGCCATACATTAAGCCAACTTACACCAAGAGGTCTGAACGTATTCCAATCTTCCATCTCCCATTTGCATTGTATAACCAAAAAACCTTATTGGACATTATGAGATGGACTGGAGGTGCACATTTAACTGTAAAAACTCATCTAAAATATACAGATTATATTTAATATTCTCCCCTCATTTGAGTAGGTAAGTAAAATCTACCAATGGAATAAAATAAGATGTGACTCTGGTGATCTCACAACAGAGAAATTCACCTCACATAACCTCTAGTAAAGGGGAGATGCACAAGAACGTGCATCATTGTGCATCAAGTGTGTGTAAAAAGTCGGGGTAAAACAAAACCATATATATATGTATAGCTATATATATATATTTATATAGCAGACATTGACAACAGTTACAAGTACCTCAGAATCCCACGAGCAAAAGGCAACCTTGAAGGAAAGCAGCTATGGCCAAATACCTCAGAGTAAGGCAGGTCAATGGCAAGACCAAGTCTTGTGCAATGAATAGCTATGCTGTAAGAGTAATCAGATACCCTGCAGGAATAATAATCTGGCCAATGGATGAGAGACAGGCCACAGATGTTAAGGCACGAAAGCTCGTAACCATGAACGGGATTACCACCCCAAATCCAGCACCCTGAGACCGTATGCTAGCTGTAAGGAAGGAGGCCGAGGACTAGTGAGCGTAAGAGCCACTATCCAAGATGAAACATCCAAGATCCATAAGTATATCAAGGATCCAACAGACAACGTGCTCAGTGAATGTCTCAGATAATGGGAAACATAAGATGCTGGAGGTCCAACACGGGATGTTCGACCGAAACGTAACCGAATTGGCGGATATCAGGAAATCCTACCAATGGCTAGACAAAGCCGGACTGAAGGACGGCACAGAGGCAGTCATCATGGCTGCACAGGACCAGACCTCTAAGCACCAGAGCACTAAAAGCCCAGATCTACCACACCAGACAAGACCCCAGGTTCAGACTGGGCAAGGAGGCAACAGCAGTAAGGGGTCATTTATGCTTAAAAGAAAAAGCTTTAGAGTATAGATTAAACTAATTTGTCTTCAGCCTTTTAAATTAAATGATTTAATAGAGTTTTAATATTTGAATTGACCTTTTTCCAGTACGCATTGTAAAAATGGCAGCGCCCTGCGTCTATAGTGGGTTGTCTCTCAGCCCTGCAGGGGATTCCATAATCTGATTTAAATGCACAGGAGCAGAGACTGTAGAAACACTAAGAAGATTTGGTCCTGAAGAGCAAGACTGAAATCATTTGTAGATTTGCATAAATCATGAGATGTTGACCCATTATTCTTTGCAGAGTAATGGGCTTAGCCGTTTTTTTTTCTGTCCAGGCTAGGGATGCACGATATTGGAATTTTGGCGATATCCGATATGCCGATATTTTAAAACTCATGTAGCCGATAACCGATATCGATACCGATGTTAAAGCTGGACAAAAATAAGTAGTCATTGAAAATAGCAGTTTTGTTATCCATTTCTGACACTTTGAAAAATAATATACTCAAATATATTTTCATATGCTGATATCAAATAGATTTTTAAAAACGCGGTATCCATCTATTTTAGTTTCAAAATCTGGTGAAATTTCATCGTTCTGTTACAAACTCTCGTGATATTTTGCAAATTCTTGTGAGATTTTGTTAGTAAAATAGATCGATACCGCGTCAATATATCAACATATAAAAATATGGCAACATTTGGTGAATTTTCGGGGGATTTCGTAGCATAACGATGACATATAGCAATATTTCATTAGTAAAAGAGATTGATATGGTGTTTTTAAATGGCAATATATCAGCATATGAAGATATTGGGATATTTTAATGTATCAATATTTTTTCCCTCGTCTTTAGAAGTTTTTAAGTCTGTAAAAAAGGAAGTTTTTGAGGAAGAAGAAGAAGTAGTTTTTATTTATTTTTTTTAGACTTTAGAAACTCAGAAGCTGATCAAATATCGGGTTAAATATCGGTGGGGTGGCCGATGTCCGATATTCAGTTTTAAGGCCGATACCGATAGGGGGCCGATTATATCGTGCATCACTAGTCCAGGCCTTTATACCTGGATTAATTAGATCACAGGTGGAATCAAGTGGCTTCTGAAAGAAACCAGTTAAACTAGATTATATGTTGGAGGATCAGGGTATGGGGACAGAATATATCTAACTGATGCCAGAAATATGATCGGTTTCCTTCAACTTCAGTATTATTCACTACTTTGTGATTCTGTCTCATAAAATCCTATTAAAACATGGGAGATTGTTGCTCCGTCTAAAGATTAAAAAAGGAAATATTCAAGCAGGTACTGCTTTGTGCAGGAGGATATGGAAGAGCGGTAGGCTGGATAAAAATGCTAGACTCAAGGGATGGAGAACACAAATGTAAATAGTTTTACAAAATATCGCATTCAACAAAGATAATGGAAGTTATTGAAATAAATGTTCATATTTCATAGTTTTATTTATACAGGACTTAAATCACCCTGACAGATTGGTTAACATTTCTAAGGAAATGCAACTGATTACATTAATTATTTGAGTGTTTCTGAATAAAGCAAATCATAAAGAATATTTTAGGTAAAAACAGAAGTGTTAGCTGTCACTATGATGAGTGCGGTTAGAATGGTAAAGATGTATACACACGGCCCACCTCAGAGTTGAACAAAAACGCATTATTTTATCCTGTTAAAGGAAAGCTCTGCGTTTACACATCAAGACTTTCTCTCCACACCTTTGCTTTGGATTACACATTGAGATCTTAAACCGTTTAACTTTTTTTGGTACTAGTAGTTCTAAAGGTCTTTAAAACTAAAGGCTGTATGAATTCAGCACAGCTATATGGAGGTCCCTTCTTTGCCGAGTTTTTGCCCCGGTCCAGTTGTAGCTTCTACCTCCTGTTCCTTGCTCCTTTCATAAGTTCAACAGAAGTCTATCTACGATGGAAAAGGAGCCTCAGACTCCTCTGCTGAATCCTTAAAGCCTTTATTCTTGCAGCTGTTATCATTAACAATGATGCTCGAATTGGGACTACATGGCTCTGGAAAAGAACTACAAAAGTTACTCAAATGAAACTCTGTTTAAAAAAAACACCAAAACATGTGAAGGTGAGGCTATTAGTGTGTGTCGGACACAGTACATGTAAAGAAAAAAGGTATTTTTGTTAAACTCGATCAGGTTGGCTGTCTGTAAAGCAAAGGATTATGGGCAACCTTAGTTCCTAGCAGCTGGGGACCAAGAAGAGTTCCCTATGATGATCTGAATAGACGCTAGGAACTTCCCCGGTCCTTACTCCTTCCTAACGATCATATACAATATTTATATAGCAATGATCATGGCTGAAGTGTCCTTATTGATTGAGCCTTTTTGTTGACCCCAGACTTAGACTGTTTACAAAACAAAATTTCGTTTACATAAAACTTACTGACAGTGACTGAGCAGCAGCTTAGCAGTGAAGATGAACATTTCCATTTATAAAGTGCAGCAGTGTGGGAGAGACATGGTGCAAAAAGCATTGATGCGGAAGGTTCCTAGCAATGCAAAAATAAATTGATATGGTGCAAAATGCAGTAGAAACACTGAGGTGAGTTCTACACTCACCGGCTACTTTATTAGGTACACCTGTCCAGCTGCTCGTTAACACTTAATTTCTAAGCATCCAATCACATGGCGGCAACTCAGTGCATTTAGGCATGTAGACATGGTCAAGACAATCTCCTGCAGTTCAAAGCGAGCATCAGTATGGGGAAGAAAGGTGATTTGAGTGACTTTGAACGTGGCATGATTGTTGGTGCCAGAAGGGCTGGTCTGAGTATTTCAGAAACTGCTGATCTACTGGGATTTTCACGCACAACCATCTCTAGGGTTTAGAGAGAATGGTCCGAAAAAGAAAAAACATCCAGTGAGCGGCAGTTCTGTGGGCGGAAATGCCTTGTTGATGCCAGAGGTCAGAGGAGAATGGCCAGACTGGTTGGAGCTGATAGAAGGGCAACAGTGACTCAAATAACCACCCGTTACAACCAAGGTGGGCAGAAGAGCATCTGTGAACGCACAGTACGTGGAACTTTGAGGCAGATGGGCTACAGCAGCAGCAGACCACACCGGGTGCCACTCCTTTCAGCTAAGAACAGGAAACTGAGGCTACAATTTGCACAAGCTCATGGAAATTGGACAATAGAAGATTGGAAAAACGTTGCCTGGTCTGATGAGTCTCGATTTCTGCTGCGACATTCGGATGGTAGGGTCAGAATTTGGCGTCTACAACATGAAAGCATGGATCCATCCTGCCTTGTATCAACGGTTCAGGCTGGTGGTGGTGGTGTCATGGTGTGGGGAATATTTTCTTGGCACTCTTTGGGCCCCTTGGTACCAATTGAGCATCGTTGCAACGCCACAGCCTACCTGAGTATTGTTGCTGACCATGTCCATCCCTTTATGACCACAATGTACCCAACTTCTGATGGCTACTTTCAGCAGGATAATGCGCCATGTCATAAAGCTGGAATCATCTCAGACTGGTTTCTTGAACATGACAATGAGTTCACTGTACTCAAATGGCCTCCACAGTCACCAGATCTCAATCCAATAGAGCATCTTTGGGATGTGGTGGAACGGGAGATTCGCATCATGGATGTGCAGCCGACAAATCTGCGGCAACTGTGTGATGCCATCATGTCAATATGGACCAAACTCCCTGAGGAATGCTTCCAGCACCTTGTTGAATCTATGCCACCAAGAATTGAGGCAGTTCTGAAGGCAAAAGGGGGTCCAACCCGTTACTAGCATGGGGTACCTAATAAAGTGGCCGGTGAGTGTATTTTGAACATTCATCATATAGTGCAAGTATGATGATTACAGTGCAATGCAGAGTCTCCCTCCAGAGTCCACTTCCTCTCTGAGTCCAGGTCGTTGTCGTATCTGATGAGGCCCACCGCCGTAGTGTCATCTGCAACGTTCAGGATGTGATTGGTGATGAACCTGGGGACGCAGTCATGTGTCGTCACAGTGAACGGCAGGGGGCTCAGGACGCAGCCCTGAGGGGAGCCTGGGCTTAGACTGATGACATCAGAGGAACAGTAGCTAGGAGCTATACTATTTGATATATTCAGAATCTGCAGGATTTGATCTTCCTGGATGAGCAGGTAGCAACAATCTTTACTTCTTTCAGTTTATAATTTAAATCTCAAAGGCCTAAAAAAAGTTTCAAATTATTTACCAAACTGTCTAAAATGCAAAATTTCCCTCGAAACCAAAAAGCTGTTCAACAAAATTGGAAAAAAAAATTCCAGATTCATCTTGCAGATTAGTGCAACTAACCTGATATTGAATAAATATTCATTTATAAAGGTAGCTACAACATTTTTGTCAAAGTTAGGAATATCGACAATCCTCCCACAGCTGGCAAGTGCTGCACCGACTAGCAGGGAGGAGCTAAACTTGTAGCTATCACCTGTAAGCTTTTGTATTTATGATCAACAAGATTAAAAAGGGAAAGTAGAAATTTCCCAAAACAAAAATGAGATAAAATACAAACAGGGCAATAATGTAAAGTAATATATTAAAGGCATTAATGTTCCTTTTGCTTCATAAAGTTCAGTGTCTCCCTTTCAGCAAACCCAGGTGTGTTTCTCAACCAGGTGAGGTTAATGTTCCCGCTCTCTCTGCTACAGTTAATGATGATGATGATGAGGAAGAGGATGAGCTCGTGCTTGAATCCCCAGCAGAGCTGGTCTGATCTGCCTTCCTCGTTGGTTGGGGCCTAATAAAACATGAATCCAATGAATTCTAACAGCAGTGACAGGGCGCCAACAGTAAAGCCCTTACGTAACAAATGCGGTTTATGCTCGTGGCTAAGGCTGCGCCGCTGTCACTACCTATCACAGCAGCTCTGGTTTATTATGCTGCCACAGCTGCACGACACGGGCCTGTTGCAGAGCTCCACCAACACAACCACTTCAGCTTCTTGATGAACGTACAGCTCCATTAATTGACTTGTTTCAAGGAAAGCTATTAGTTCTAATCTGTGAATCCCACACAAGTTACTTAAATGTGCTCCCACATCTGGATGCTTGAGTCTTCTCTGATTTAACCAATCATTACAACTACACAGCTTCTTAGCAGGAGCACACATGCAGGAGGATTGATGTGTTAATCAGCTTTTAGATAAGTTATTATACGGATCTGTGTAACTGTCGGCTGTCAGGCTGAGCCCAACAGGAACTAATTAGCTCCTGAATTAATCTGATTATAACAACACCAGTTGGAGGAAGACTGCCAGACGAGGCCTGCGTGCGGCGGTGTTGAGTTCGCACCCGCCCGCCTGCCCGTCACACGTCAAACTGCAGCTGACAAATCTACATGTGTGACAGAATGAGGGTGAGCTGGATAGGTGGGCTGAGGCTGCGGGTCTTCATGAGCTGCTTCAGGAATCCTAGAAGCTAGCAGCCTGTTTCTGTGTGGATTAATACTTTGATATTTTTTTTTTTTCCTTTTGGGTCACCACACCCACTCCTTATGCCTTAAACTAAAAATAAGTATTTTTTTTTTCTTTGGAAGATAAATGTTCGTATTCAAGCTTCTTTAGAACAAGGCATCTTAAAGTGCGGGTTAAAAGATGATTATGGAGGACCATAAGGGCCAAAATTAAAGAATATCTAATTAAATAATAAATGCTACATTTGATAATAAATGTCCTAATAATTTGACCTAAAATATAATTATATGTTATGAGAACAATAAAATAATAAATGAATAGATTTATTTATATATATATATATATATATATATAGCTGAAAAACTACTTTGGAGCTTTCAAAGTTTTTGCCCCTGTTTTTGACCTCGCCACTAGGAGACGCTGCTGGTTTTAGGGTAACGACTTATTGTTGATGAAGGCACTGTGGACCAACAGGGGTTGGATGCAGTTTGTTTGGGTTTTGTGGAGCAGTCTGTGTTTATAAAGGATTATTTGTCAGATTTATTGCTCTGGATATTCTATATTTGAGGAGAATGTTTTGGTAAATTGTTAATAAATGGATATTGTTCTAGTAGTAGGCTAAGCTTGTATCTTTAATGTGTATATTAGTCTTTATAATGGACTTCAATATATGGTCTGTTTGTTCTGTCTGTAGAACCACTATCAGAGTCAAACCTATGACAGACCTAATTAGTAAAATACAACCCCAGTATAAATACAGCTGGTTAGTAAAAGCCTCTGAGGTTCGTTAGAGAAAAATATTTGACAAACGGGATCAAAGGACACAGCGGACAGGTTAGGGACGTGTGAGAGAAGATGCTAAAAGAAACTGGCATGGAAGGCGTAGTGAAAAAATAAACACAAGTCTCCCTGAACACACCATAAAACACGGTGGTGGCAGCATCATACCGTGGGGATGAGTTTATTTAGCAGGAGCAGGGTGGTTGAATGATGGGGAGATAAATACAAGGTGATACTGGAAGGAAACATGCTGTAAAAATAACTTTAAAGTTACATGGTCCGATATTTGACATTTTTTAAATTTATACACTATTAACTAAAATCTGGTTGCTTACAATTTTTTTATGACAAACTGTGGCATCCTGCTGGTGTAGTATTTGATATCTTTGTCTTTTAGTTTTTATCTTTGCCCACTTTGTTATAAATAAAGCTTTATGTGCATATTTACCATAACATCATGGGACTGGGATTACATCACTTGCATGAGTACAACAAGCCAAAGCAATTTAGGCACATAAGTGTCTTTGCAAACAAGAAAAAGTCCATGATTAAGTGTGAAAAGGTGAAGAAATTTGATTCCAATAGGATTAAAGCTGGAGCTGTGTTCACTAAAGCGCAGGAAGCATTCAGATGTCAAAGTAGATAGAGATCTGGATTCATGTTCTAGCTAATAGTGCTAGCAATGCTTTAAAGTCATAGGGAAGTCATATTTAAATGTCAAATCATTCTGAGTTAAACATAAATGTAGTCTTTATCAGACTATTCAAAATTAAAAAAATTTCTATTTAAAAAAAAATATCCTGTCTCAAAATCTGTGGGGTTTATTTGTTATCTTCT
>NW_015150724.1:820349-822001 GCF_000732505.1 Cyprinodon variegatus | reverse complement strand
TCGTGTAAAGCCGGGCACCACTCGGGAGAATTCGTAAACAGCAACCATTGGAACAGCCGCTTCCCTACGACTTTAAGCCCTTGTCTCCAAACTCTCTATATTGAGCTAGATGTTTCGGCACAATCAGGACGTATTTAGTAGATGATTTTTTGGCCACCATTTGTTCTTGTGGTTCAGCTGTACTGCCAGCAGACGGAGCCACATCTGTTTATGTCAGCTAATAGCACCCGGTGCTGAGGTTCTATTTAGCCTCAAAAATGACAATCAAAACATTATAAGGTTGACACACATAGCCTTATCTGTTCATAATCAACAGGATTTTGGTTCTTATGGTCTAGGCATATAAAGTGACAATGTACCTTTAATCATTGTAAGCCTTTAACAAACAGCTAACCCCAGACTTAAGTTATAGAACCTATAAAGTAGATTTTTTTTAGAGGCGGTTCTAATCCATTCTTACTTAGCTCTAGTTCTTTGGTTCTTTTGGGTCCAATACAATAAAAACAGAAGAAAAAATGTGTAAGGTTTGCAATTATGACATAAAGAAATGAGAAAATGACTGAGTTATCATGAATTACTGTAACATTGATTTTATAGAAGGCAGCGAACACTAGATCATGTTTAGCAGAAAGACACAAACTGTCTCTATATCATTAAGCCATCAATATTCAAGGAAACGAGTTTCATTCCCAGAATGTTGACCTCTGCCAGCGGAGACACATGTCTGTGATGCAGCAGATTGCAGAGGAGGAAGTCTGGAATTACCCTCTGTGAGGGTTGTATTTAAACAGCTGTAGCACCATCACTGAGAGTGGGAGTTATTCATTTTCAGCCTGTTTCCGTGTCAGGGAGCGGGCGTTCAGATGACAGAAATAATATTGACATTATCAGGCCAACAGGCTGTCTGTAATGTCCTCCAGTTCTTTTTTTTTTTTTTAAACATTGTTGGATGCTTCCTCCTGCCTTTCTCTGTCCAGGCTCGCCACTTTGGTGATCGGTCTAAAAATAACCGGTTTCCTCCTGCTGTTTGTGTGCAGCCAAGGATTGAGTTTCTCTAATGAAGATCCCTTTCTGGTTGCTTCTAAAAGCCCAGATCAGTTTGCTGTTGGTTACATGTACTGTATGCAATTTAATGCACTGCATGCTCCATTTCTTGCAATTTCTCTAGGAAAAACTGCCTTCATTCCAGTTATTAACATTCATTTATCTCTAATTGTTCACAGGGTGAACGGGGGGTTGGGTGGGTCAAGGGCTGATCTCTGCCTAGCTCCGTTGAGTCCCATGTTGAAGCCAACTGTGTCTCACATTATCTATGAATGTTTGACCTCTGGAGAAAAAAGCTTGCATTCATTTTTATTTAGGGTAATAATGGTGATGAATGACAGATTCAGCAGATCAGAAAAGCAGGGAGGGATAAAACTGTTTAAAAATAAGATTTTGTTTTCTTGTCAGACAGAAAAAAAGTGGTTTTCAAGTCTTTAAAAAAATGTTTTAGGTTGCTTTAGGTCTGCGGTTTGATTTTATAATTCTAACACAAAAAAACGGCTTCTAAATTTAAAAGTTTCTAATGTAGATCTGTCTTTTTAGGGTTTCTTTCTGTCCTTAACCTCTTACACCCTCAGGGGGTATAAATAAATTTCTGCCTGACAAAA
>NW_015150724.1:812154-818877 GCF_000732505.1 Cyprinodon variegatus | reverse complement strand
AGGATGGTCTTACAAGGCTACTTCCATATAGGCATGGATAATGTTTTTACAGTCATCATCTATGTATGTTTACGTTGCATAATGGCACCAGAAAACTAAAGTTTGTTCAGATTCGTTGCAGCAGTTTAGAGTTTCTTTCCCACTCATGTAACTCGTCCCACAAAAGGTGAAGGAACAGGAGGTAAAAAAAAAGTTGCTAGTAGATACAGATTAATGTATTCAGAATCAGCCACAAGCGAGATGTTCAGAGAGATTATGTGTTCATACAGATTCAAAGGAAAACAGTTTTTAATTCCTTTCCAGAATAAAAAAGAAAAATCGTTGAGTCCTTGAATTTAAATGTCCCGTGGGCGGGCATCTGTTTGTGTTTAGATCAAGAGACGTTAATTGGTGGTAATGTCTATGGAATGTTCCAACTCTTTGCATGTCTGAGGAGTCACTTTTGATGGAGTACAGCCAACTGTTCTAAAGTGCAAATTGTTCCGTTATCAACTAAAATGTTTGTGTGAAAAATGTGAAAGTTAGTGATGATTAATAGCTGAGATCTGATTTCCTAACTCAGAGATGGGTTTTAAGGTTAAATATGGATCCTGTTTTTCTGTAGTCCTGCTGCTGATAGCAGCTCAGACCGTGGCTCACATATTGTTCATGGGTTTTGTGCAGAACACAGATAAAACACAGGAAGCGGTTCCAACTGTCAATCCAGCAGGTGACGGCGCTGCAGTGATGTGATGATGGTTTAATTTGAGACAGCGTGAGTCGCCTCACTCATTGAACTTCTCTGCATGAGAGCTTGTAATGTCTCACAGACAGACGGTCTGCAGACTGAGGAAAACAAACCAGTTTGTACGTCCTGTGATGTAAGCAGCTCCTGCTTCCTTTAAATAACCCTATAGCTGGCCTGCACTGTTGGCTGACATGTTCATTTGACTTTGTGAAATATCAAGGTTCCCTCAGTCCCAGCAAACATGCTTTCTGCACTGCTTGTCAGCATGAATCTGCATTTTGTGCCTGACATTTCACTCCCCTCTACCCCGGGCCCTCGGCCTGCTGGTAGCCGTCCAGAGGGAGGGCAGTGCCAACATCTATTCTGATAAGGAGATGGTGAAGGGCCCTGAGGCCCCTATGAGGAGCCTCAATCCTAGTGCTGCTCCAGTACCTTCCCACCTGCATTGTCCCCAGCAGCAATGCCAAATATAAAAACATAATTACACCACTTCAAGTTTTCCACATTTTCTCACCTTTCGACATAAAAACCAAATTGATTCTATTGAGATATTATGTGGAAAAAACAAAATGAAGAAGCACATAATTAATAAATTCTCATTTGGCATAAAAAGATGAGTTCTGATGTGCCTTGAAATGTCCCCTAATTATTGCAAACCTGTTTGATTTCATCCTTTGTGAAGGCCTCGGGAGTTTGTTAGAGAACAATAGTGAACAAACAATATCACGAAGACCAAGGAAACAGCAGGCAGGTCAGGGATACAGTTATGGGTCAGGTTCTAAAATGTCTCAGGCTTTGATTATTTTTGAAGAACACCTGGCCAATTTATTATGTGAAAACTTTAGCACAAATGCAACCATACTGACTTTCCTTAATGTTTTCTGAGATTGAACTTTTTACTCTTTTTTTCTCTTCATTTCTTACCTTTTTTTTTTTTTTTATATTTTATATTATCAAATTATATTTATTATTTTTTTTTTCAGATTCAGGTTTACAAATAATCTTTTTTATATTGTGTTTCACAGATGAAATTGTCTTTACTTCAGGCTCTAGACCAGGGGTCTGCAACCTTTCATATCCAAAGAGCCCTTTTGCCCAGAGTACGACCAAATAAAAGTTGTTTAGAGCCGCAAAATATATCATGACTTTATCTAGAAAACCTTTTTTTTTTTTATCTTGTATAGGAAATTAGTTGTTGCCATCTCAAACAATCAATTAATCTATTTTTAATGTTAAAACGTATAATTTTCAAGCTAATTCATAGAAAAATGTCTCCTAAAACATATTTCTGGTTCTTTTAATCTCATTCTTTTCCATCTTATAAAAAACGCTAAAGCTATTGATACTGGACGGTATATATTATAGTAAATTATTAAGCTCTTTATGTTCATTTTAGCCACTATTAAGAGCCGCTGGAGAGTGTCCAAAGAGCCATATGTGGCTCCGGAGCCGCAGGTTGCAGACCCCTGCTCTAGACCAACTGAAATGTTCTTGCTAAAGTCCAGCAGACTAATAGAAATGTGTCGTCGATCCTCACTGCAGAAGAAAGTCGCCCCTAGAGGTAAACCAATTTACATCTGTAAAATGTAATATGAAAACAATGCAATTCATTAAACTCAATCTGGGAATTTTATTTCAAAAAATATCGTAAAAAAATAACATTTGAAAAAAAAAGACTTAATTTGAACAAATAAAATATGATTTTATATATATATATATATATATATATCTTTTTTTAAAAGGCTACTCTGGAAAAAAATACAATCTGGCAAAACAGGAAAGTTGCTCTCAAAAGCTTTTTTTTATTGAGAGTATTAACAGATTTCCATTTACAAAATGTGTTCTTTCCTTGCATAGTCAGCTGTTTTCATTGCATTATGCAGCACTAAAGTAAAGAGAATGACCTTCATATGATGAGCTTTAACAACAAAATGGCATAATGGGGCTTCGCAGGCCTCTTAGCATTCTGGTCGGGTTAGTAAATACGACCAAGCTGACTCTTGTTTACAGACGTCAGCTTGCAGGATCTGGGAAGCTTTAAAGTTCAAACAGTTTTCTTGGACGGCTCTCAGCCGTTTGGAGACGCTGGAGTACAAAGACTGTTGGTTGAGCTTGAAGGACTCTTTCCCCTCCTAAAAGTCTGGAGCCTGGCAGATGATGCGAGCCTTGATGAATCCTTGCAGCGTGAGTCACAGTTACAGCCCGACATTTGTTGTCACTCAGAAGTGGGAGTTTGCTATCAACTTTAAACAGAGGAACAGTGAGGAGAGTGGCAAGCTGCCTGAGCAGATTACATCTTTGTGTGTAACATTAACAGTGGGAGAGCATGACAAACTTGACACAGCATTTTGTTTTCTCTAAATCTTGGAAAAACTTTACAGCATCCTTAAAAATAATGACACAAAAGCAAACTTTTTTTTTAGCAAATTCAGAAACATGTTTAATTGTTTGCAAACATAAATAGCAACTTAAATGGCAGCACTAAGTGTATTATGGCATTAGACGTTTTAAAGACAACTTGCTGCTGAACGAAGGGGAATCAAGGAGCTCTTAACAAATGAAAATCATCTGGGCTGAAGCAGATTGTCTGTGTTGCAGAAATGAATGATGAATTTTTACATAAAACCATCTCTTAGGTTTAGAGAGAATAGTTTAAAAAAGAGAAACTATGTATTTGGCAACAGTGGGTGGAAAGAAAACGTCTTTTAGATGTCAGAGGAGAGAGGGAGAGGTAATATTGGCTCCACAAACCTTATGGTAGCATGCAGCAGTTGGTCTACAGCGGGAGAAGAACACATTGGTGGTCCAGACTAGCGATCAAGTGATGTTTTCAAGGCTCATGCCAATACCAATTATTTGAAACAATCCTTAAAGGAATAGTACACCCAAAACATGATTAGCCTTCATTTTCTACTCACCCCCATGCTGAACAACACTCTGGAGTACTTTTTTGATATCTCAAATGTTTAAAGCAAACTTATATTTATTTTAGCAACAAAAACATTTGTTTGCACATAAATAGTGAAATATATATATTTTTTGTTTTTATCTGCATTTTTGTTCTTTTCCGCCCAATACGTTTTAGAAGAGAAGAACAATAATACTGACAAATAACGAAAAAACAGAAGAAATGCAATAGGGTTCCCTGCTCCGCTGGAAGCAGGCAAACAGCCATGCCTTTTGCACGGCCCTCGCCTCTTTCTGCAGGATTAGATGAATACTTCTACTTCACATATAATTCAGCTTTGACGCAAAAACACTGAAAATGACTTAAACCTGACTGTTGACAGTCATTAAGGTACATTCACACCTGGTGCAAATCTCTATGCTTGATTCCAAATGATCTCTATGTAGAAAGCATTCTGGAGCGCTGCAAAGCAGGGAAATTGAGTGGGAATTTGGTATGATTTTGTTGACTGTTTCATCATCCTACCTTAGGCATTGCCTCAGACACTGGCAAACCACTGACTTCTTTCCATCGCTCTCTGGCATGTCTTCCGTTCATCTCCCAAAGCTATCCTCTAGAGCAGGGGTGCTCAAGTCCAGTCCTCAAGAGCTACTATCCTGCAAGTATTTCATGCAACCATTTTTAACACACCTGAATCAAATGAGTGGCTCGTTACCATGCCTCTGATGAGCTAATGGGGGATTGAGGCTTTAGATTCAGGTGTGCTAGAGAAGAGATGCATATAAAAGTTACAGGATGGTAGCTCTTGAGGACTGGACTTGGGCACCCCTGCTCTAGAGACTAACCCCAGCCAACCTTAGCCTCTCCCTGCTCTGTCTCCCTGGCAGGCTTCTCTGATGTCCTCCTCCTGGCCACCTGCAGCGTCTACCCTGCCTTCAGGACTCTGAGTTCCTGGCAGACTTATCCAATCTACCACTGTTCTTGTTTGATCCTCTGCATTTAACTTCCAGCCTCTCCCTTCTCTGATCCCATTTCCCCAGCAGGCTTCTCAGATCTCCTGCTGTGGCACCTTAGCTCCAGAGGGGGCATGGCTGGGCACCTTATTCCAGTTCTGGTGCTTCCTTTGCCTTTGCTCTTACACTAATTTCTTACTGCCCCTGTCTGAGCTCCAGAACAGCAGGGCACTGAACAGCTTCAGGATAGGTGGAAGAATGTTAAAAGTGAATTTCATCCAGATGTCTCTGGAGGTGGTGGTGATATTTGCCATACTGGTTCCTTCTCAGGGAATCTGGTGAACCCAGGGATGCAAACATCCTTTTTTCGACTTCCACAAGTAAAGAAAAAGCACAGTGAGTCTCTCCCTAAATCCATGTCCACCGTGTCAAGGTGAACCTCACAGCCAGCAGACTGAATGACCTAGGACCCTTTGCCTGTCGGTCAGGCAAAATTCAAGAAGAGCAAAAGCAGGCAAAACTGGCAAAATCTTCACAGGGCGAAAAGCAAGAGGCTATAAGCACAGATCTATGAGGAGCCTCTGTGGTAAGGATAATAGGGGTGGCTTACATTTGTGCATGACACAAGTTACAACATTGGATTTAGCTTAAATTACAAAGGCGGTGAAATAGACATACCGTGTGTCATTGTATAAAGATAAACAAAGTTTTGTGCTTCTAAATAAAAATGGCAACGCTTTCATTTAGGGCTTCCTGCCCCAGAAATAACCCAGGCTTTGTTTAGGCATCCTCAGAGGATGGATCATAAACTGTTGTGACACACAAGGAGCTGCAGCCAACCGAAACTAATGTAAAGGTTCACAAATGCCTAAGAGACAATAAAAGTCATACACACAAGGTTTTGTGCTAACTGTATGTAAAACATACCTCACAGAGGTCAGTGTGTGTGTAACACAGGAGAATAAGCACATCTACTAATCCCTTCAACCGTGGGACGGAAAATGTTCTAGGCTGGACTCAAAGCAGGTGATGAAAGGTATCATACAACCTTCGGCAGCTAGATTGCTTTGCTTTTTCCTATGCTTTGCTTTCAAAGAGGAGCCCATGTGTCCCCCTTTCCTCAATCACCCATGGGACTGACCGTGCACACGGGCACACACAGCCTGGAGAGGAGGGCAGGGGAAGAGTAGACACAGATGAGGGCTGAAGGCCTGCTCTGTGCCGTGTGCCAGATCCTCACTAAAAAAAAAACACAGGAGCTAATGAATGCAGCCAGAAGTCAGAGTTTCTGGCTTTAGCAGCTGCAGCTCCGAAGCACACGCACTAAAAAAAAATCCTCACACAAGCAGCTACTCTTGCTTCATCAGCAACGGGCTCTCCAAGAGCAACACAGAAAACCAAGAACCGTTTTGACCAAAACATACCAAGAGAGAGAACAGAAAACGATATGCATATGTACTCTCTGTGTGTCCCTGTTTTCCTGCTCTGCATGAGACTGATGTAGCAGCCTCACTACGGTGGGCAGGAATGACTCCGGGCTGCTCTGAGCACATTCACATTAATTAGGTTGATGCGTCGTGGCAACTCGCATATAAGCAGCAGACATGTATGGTCATGTAGCCGCTGCAAAGCAAGCTGTTAGCAAGCAGCCATGCTTTCTACAACTGTCGCTAACAAGAAAATACAAGCCTGTTTGGCTCAAGAGCCAATGCAGATATTGATTACAATAGCGCTGTTTTTTTTTTTGTTTTTTTTTTAATCTGCAAACTCAGGTGTTCATTGGTGTTCATCTTTAAATTTACATCCCAAAATAAAACCTAGTGCAAGCAGGTGTTTCTCTTCAGAGGTCATTAAAACAGGTAATTACAGGTGGCGAAACGTCTTCAAATCTTGGAAACCAAGTCCAGTGGATATTTTTTTAACTTTTACGGAATGACTATAACCTGGATGACTGAGAATCTTCATCAGCAACTACAATGGACAACTACGACGAAAGGTTATTCGGTCTTTTTGCCAACGCCATTAACAGAACCTGTTCCTCTTCGATGTGTAGCAACTAGGGGTGTAAATCACATCCATCATGGCGATTCGATTTAGTATCGATTTCCTGACCCAACGATTCGATTACCGTAAAT
>NW_015150724.1:808377-810076 GCF_000732505.1 Cyprinodon variegatus | reverse complement strand
ATAAATACATTTTGAATAAAATTATAATTTGTTATTGTATTTATTGCTGTTGACTTTAATTGAAAAGGATTTTTAATAAATCAACTGTAAATATCGTGTTATTGTAGGATTCCGTAGGTCTATGTTAAGTGAGTGCATGCCACAGACATCTCTATGCATGGGAACAGAGATCCCCCCCCCTCCGCTCCAAGGTGTCCTTGTTTTCCCAAATGAAAATAGGTTCACCCTAGATAAACACTCCTGCCGGTGCCGCCGAAGTTCTCGTGACCATCTGCTGAAGTTCTTCCGAATTCTCAAATAGGCTCCCCCTTGTGCTTTGGCGGGAAATTGCTGTGCGTCCCTAGAAATTCCAGACAGACGGTGCAGAAGAATACCAGCAGAACTGGTTCGCGACCAGACCCAAGCATCATTTGATGTGTGCGGTTGCAGAAGTATAATCTGACCTTTATGGTGCCTGCTGCTAACGCTTACTGCTAATAATGCTACCTACTGCTAACTCTGCCTATGCTAATTCTGCTATTGACACACTGCTGTCTTACTATAATAGAGTTTATATACACAATAAACCCTCATAAAATGATTTAATATATGAAGACATTTGTAATTAATACTATTAATTGAAGTAATAATTAAAAGCTGTGACTAGTGACCCCAACCCCCAAACCAATTAATGATGAACAGTTCAGCCTTTTTATTTTCAGTGTTACTTAGAGTGGTTGGAACCTCTGGTAAACAGGCACTAAAGAAAAAAGTAAGAATTCATATAATGGTTACTAATAGAAAATGTTGAAAAAGCCAATCAACTTGCAGCAAATTGCTTTGAGTGGTTACTGGTGGAAAAGGGACAATAGAGTTAAATACAAGAAATAATAATATTCCTAAGGTAGGGGTGCTAATGTCCAATCTTAAATAAGGACAGGAAAATCTGTGGCAAGAGTTGGAAAAAGTGATGTTTCTAAACCAATCTGGTTTGAGTTGTAACTCTAAGGTGGCTCTAGGGAGCGTTGATTTTGCCAAGCTGAATACATGCCATGCACATCACAGTGCATCATATTGAGACTTGAGTGTCCTTCTAGAATAAAACTTAACTATAAACCATCATATGCTGTTCTTTCTCTTAAAGGGGTCATAAAATTATTATATAGAGTATTTGGTGCTGGTCCTTAAGGTCTCTGAATAGGGTGTGTAACATTGGTTGGGCTGAAAATGGCATATTTGCTCTTCTATGCGCCCTAATGCAAGCCTGGTTAAAAGGGAGCCAGCAGGGGACAGAGTGACCGAACTCGACCCGGTGACGGTAGCCTGGAAACTAGCGCCCCCCTAAGGCAGGTGGGGGGAAGCATACAGTCACTGGGTTGGGTTCGGTCGCTCCGTCCCCGACTGGCTCCCTGACCCCGTCCGCCGGGGTTTCCGGACCAGCCCAGGAGCTGACGGCTGAGCTCGAGTGCCCAGTCCGGTCCAGTCAGTGGCCCAGCTGGCTCATTATCAATAGAGAAACTGCCTGCTTAGTAATTCTTGTAGAAGTAAACCTAGCTGTGGGCTAAACAGCTAAACTGGTGTCTTACATCTGCCTCCATTCATGTTCTTGGGCCAGTGAACTAGTGGGCTGGTCTGTATGTCAATTTTGGGGCATGCAAAACAGGCCAGAACCAAGTAAGGCAACATCCCAGAGTTTACGTCAATTCGGTGCATCGTTTGA
>NW_015150724.1:805098-807215 GCF_000732505.1 Cyprinodon variegatus | reverse complement strand
CACCAAATCTGACTACAAGGAGGGTGAGCACATTTGCAAGGCGCTTTGATAAGCGGCAGGTTCTTCTTTGTCCCTGTAGCTCTTCTCTGCTTTAGAAATATGCTTTAGATGATGTTAAATGACCTCAATGTTCTTTAATAACATTAAAGAATTTAGAAATTACAGTCAGTCTTTACTTTTATTTTTTTTTTTTTTGCAGATCCATCAAGTCATGCTTTTTTCCAGCCTTGCTTGGCTCTTATTTATCATGAACTGACTGTTTTTCTCACAGATATAAAACCTGAAATCCAGATTCAGGGAACAGAACTGGCTATGAGATATGCAATAGAGCACAGTGTTTGTGGTTCAGAGTTTCCTCACTGCTGGGATTTGTCTTCAAAGACTTGCCTTCTGCCTCAGTCCAAGCAGAATTACTCATCAGCCCCCACACTCAGGCGTGGGTGGTCATGTCGTGCGTGACTCACGTGGCTTCTAGGAGTTTACATTTAAAAGAGATGAGAATATCTGATAGGGCGAAGCTGACATGTGTTAAGAAATAGAATGAGGACTTCTAGGATCTCCTGGGTGGCCATTTTCATTCAGACATCGAGGTAGAGCGCCCTGTAAAGTTCTCCACTCAGGGAGAGCATTTAGATAAGAGCTGAGAAAGTTTAAGAAAATCATTGTTGCTAAAAAAAAACAAACAAAAAAAATGTAACCATTCGACAAATACAGGATTAGCTTATGAAATTTAGATCTAAAATGTTTTACTTCAACCATTTGGAAACAGTGTGAGTCTAAATTCTGCAATGGATGGAAAAAAGGATGAATAGCTTATTAGGTAAAAAGAAAGAGAGGAAAATGTCATCATCTCAGGCTACATGTGACATGACAGGCTGTGAAAGGATCGCTGTCAATCACTTTTTTCAGCTGTTCCTAACATAGGAGCCTCCTGGCCTGGAATATCCCGGGTTCATCAGAACCATCTGGAGATGCAGCTGTCCCAAATGTCCTCTACTCTAACCTTACAGTAGATGCATGAATCCTGGCCTTTATCTGGGATTTCCCTGAGTCAGTTGTTTGTAGAATATCCTTGTTGCATTATTACTGTATGTCTTTTGATGCATGTCTCTACAAAGTAGATCTAGAACAGAGTCCCTCAATTCCAGTGCTCGCGGTCTGCCGTCTTGCACCTTTAGAGGCATTTCTTCTTCAAGACCTAAGTCAATCAATCAATCATATACTAAGGAGGTGATTCGGCCTTTTGAGTCTGACATGGAAGCAGAAATCTAAATGGTGCAGAACTTTGAACACTGGAACTGAGGAACCCTGATTTGCAAGAAGCACAGATCAGCTCAGATTTACTGGAAAGCGCTAATGAACATTCAGATCTCTCCACAGATTCTCAATAGGATCTCTAGCTCTTGCATTTGTATGGGTGATTCAGATATGTCAATGTACTTTTATATAGAATAGTTCAGTACAGTTATGATGGAGGAGGGACGTGTCTAAAAGTGTCAGGAAACCAGGAAACTCGAGGAATGGATTTGAACATCCTTATTCTTCCGCAGGGGTAGCAAATTCCAGTTCCTCAGTGAGATCCTGAAACTTTCATGTGTCCTTTCTCCAACACTTCTAAATCATTTAATTAGATGATAAAGAAGTCTCTGGAAAATTACTTGATTTACCTCATATCAGCAGAGGTGTCAATTAATGATGTATAAATACTTTGTTACTGTACACTTTTTAGGTATCTATTCTTTACTCCATTACTTATTTTTCTTCCTAATTCTGATTTATTCTCATTACATTTTCACACAAGTATCTGTACTTTCTATTCCTTACATTTTTAAAACAAACGTTACTCATTACTCTTGGCTTTGGTGTAATGTTTATAAATATTTATTTCCCGTCATGTCCTTCATCCAGTGCAGATCATTGGCTCCGCCCACATCTAGTGAAAACTAGTGTGATTGGATGAGTCATGGAACGCAAACACTCATTGGTTAGCTAAAGGAAATCATCAGAAGCAAGCAGGTGTTCTTCAAACTGCTAACGTGAATTATCTATGCCATGCTACAATGTGGGATTCAGAAAAAGATGTTGAAATGTCTGAAAGGTCGGAAACAGGCGAGAGC
>NW_015150724.1:788153-802361 GCF_000732505.1 Cyprinodon variegatus | reverse complement strand
AGTAAATTTACAAGCCTGTACTTTGTTACTTTTACTTAAGTAAAGAAGTTTAATCAGTACTTCCACTTTTACCAGAGTATTTTTTAACACAAGTATCTGTACTTTTACTCTAGTATGGAAAGTGAGTACTTTTGCCATCTCTGATGTAAATACTTTTTAAAGGCTTTGTGTCCTCAAGGTCATCAAGTAATCTTTTTTTTAATGAAGTTCAGACATTTGTTTCCTGTGTTTGTCAGTCGGGTGTGAAGCAGTTTTTATCCTTAGCAGGGCATGGGATGCTCTCCTCTGGCTAAAGCGGAAAATATATGCAACTGTCTGAGTCAGATCATTTCCGTGAGACCCATGATGCTCAGTGATGCTAACACCTTAAGGCAGCCTGTCACATAAATCCAACATCCAGCCTCTGGAGCTTTTAATGGCTCCACCTTTCAGCCTCGCATGGACTTAGTTTGGGAGCCAACCTTACTTTCACCTTCAAGCTGTGACACGTGCTAAAACGCACTGATTGAGCTGAAGTTAATTGAATTTGGTTGAGCAAAGGTCTGGCATGGAGGAAAAGGGAGGAGGGGAGGAGATGTTGGTGCTCCAGCAGGGAAGAAGATGATGAGTTTGCCTTTGGGGTAGAGCCTTGATTCAGCAGAGCATATGAGCCTTTTTCAGTTGGTTTCATCAGAGCTGGCCTTATGCAGACACATTTGACCAATCCATACTGTCTTATGTAACTTCCACTTTTGCTGTAATAAGTCAGGGTCCATGGGGTACATTTATTACAAAAGCCAGAGATTTAGTTTGCATTGTCCAACGTAAACTGAAATTTTTTTTGCAAATTTGATCAGAATTGAACCTCTACAACATGTTTGCTGTTTTAGAGCATTTTAGTAACTAGATTAGTATTTTGGTCGCCTTTCAGTTCTGCTGGCTTTAGTTTTTCTGACTCAGTGCTTCAGGATGGCTTTTTACCTTACCATCATATAATAATAACATAACATATAATCTCTAATACTCCCTGCATACTTATAATAAAGCTATTAACATGCATAAATCAAGCGGAACACTATTGCGATAGCCGTACTGCTCCACTTGTGAAAGCAAAATCTGTTGGGCCCCTTTTATATTTTTATATTTATACTTTTTTTCTATAAGTGAGAAATAAATAGATTAACCTAAGATTACATTTACTAAGCTAAGAAGAGTAAAACTATGAAAAGTTTTAAGCTGATGTAGAGATATCAGTGCAACAGCTTCCCTCCACAGATCAAAAACACCACTATTTGTCATGAAGCTAGGACAGAAGGACCCAGTATTCAGGGAGAGACAGTGAATAGGCAAGTTCAAAACGTTTATTTTACGAAGAACAAAACTAAAAGGGAAGCTGGTAGGATCTGTGGCTCACAGCAACTGCAGGTGGGGGGCGGGGCACCGCCCAATCTCAGACACTCTGTTAGTGGGAAAAACACAGGTAAGTGACCATGATCATCTGACAGAAGATGATTATCCGAGTTGGTCACTGACCTGGTTTAACTGTCCAGTCCTAGAATGTCCCCAGTGCTGTAGTCCCAGAGGTCTTGCAGGAAACCGATCCTGGTCAGGGATCCAGAACAGACAGGAACAGACAGAACAGGCAGGATCCAGGCCTCCAGGCCTCATACAGCTATATGGCAGGTTCACGAGGACGAGCGGGAGACAAGACAGACACAAAACCCTCCTTCCACTGGTGCCAGGATCCAGGACAAGAACCTTGCAATCAACAGAACAGACAGGCTAACGGAAAAACAAATAATGATCTGGCCCCGAATGCTCAGGCTGAGCAGAATATAAACCAAAGGAAACAGGTGAGAGGAATAAATGATAATTGAGGCAGGGAGGGAAAACGACAGGTGAAAGAAATAACCAATTAAGGGAGAGCAAACAGGCCAGATCATGACAGTATTAGGTTAATTAGTGACTAACTGTCCCTTAGTTGTGTTTCTGTGCGTGTATATAGTTGCACGTCTCTGGGTTGACCTGCGACGGACTGGTGACTGTCTGAGACGTACCCTCCTTTCCTCCATAGACTGTCGATGGTAGAAGGACAGGCGGAAAAGAAAACTTCTAACCTTTTTTTCTACTTCATCTCCTGATTGGGGCCATTTTCATACTCAAGGTTTTAAAGGTTTATTCATTTAATTGAATAATGACAAATTCATTCAGAGCAGACGCCATAGGATAAGAGGTTTGGACGTTTTTAAGGCCCTGGATGGAAGCAGTTAGACCTGTGCGGGACGTTTAATCTGAGGTATTTTTTTCCACTAAACTTATTTAGAAACAATCAGCTATTCTGACGTGGGGAAATTAATTTATTTAGTGTAGTGTCTAAATTGTTTCTTAAACGATTTCAACTGGTAAAAAAAAAGCTACATATATTTAGTAAAAAACAAGGTGATTGTCACCTATTTAATGATTCAGAGCTTTTACTATAATTAGTTATAAATAAGCTATAGGGAGGAGTTTTCTGATACTTATGTAAAGCGGCGCTCTGTGCTCTCAGACAGAGCCTTCCCTGCTCAGGTTGCCAACATAGTGTTTGCTGCCTGTAATGACATTTGTTCTGATTTAAGTTCAGAGCACCAAATAAGAGCATGAGTCATGAGAGTGAAAGAAAACAGCTGTGTGCGTCACAAGGTGTGCAGAACAGGGAGGAAAGTAAGAGATGCTGTTTGTCAAACTGCAGTCCTGGCTGATTTCATGAGCCATGGAATATAAATGGAACCCTTGTAGCATGACGTCGATGAAAATAAAAAGGAAAGGATCAAACTATTAACATCAATTTACAAATATGTAAAACATTCAGATTAGATTCAAGGACCCTTGGTAATATCCAGCATAGATGGTAATTAAACTAATCATCCCAACCAAATTACTGCGAGTTCACAGGAATCCTTTAGCCTTTCAGAACGACTCTTGAGAGAAAGAAGTAGAAGAAGTTTGTTACAAATGTTCCGAGTTATGGTGCCTAGAAGGTTTTTCCAGCATAGTCTGTTTTATTGTAAAAGGGTCTTCTGGTGATTTCTGCAGTGAAAGAGTGAAAAACATGCAGTACGAAGCTTGTGATCCTAAATAGTGGAAAAAAAGTTACATGTATATCAGTTTATTTAGAGTTTAAATGTTTTTTTTTTCTTTTCTTCAGAGTAAAATAAATAAAAAAAGTTTTTGCACTCCACTTTCCTAGACAGTTAAATCTCCTAATTCTACTTTCGCCCCAATGTTTTTGTCTCAGTCATTTCAAATAACTATTAATTAGTTTATTAAACATTAATCAAAGAAACAGGAAAATGGCTATGGTTACTCTGGAGGAGTTGCAGTTTGGAGCTAACTGTCACTCAGCCCACCTCAAATCTGGGTTTTATGAAAGAGGCGCAAGAAGAAAGTGGCTGTTGTGAAAAAGGAACAAAAAGTCCTACCAGTAGCCCTGCAGAGATAAAAGCTTTACCCTGAATTCACCATAACAGGACATGGTGAAGGCAGTATAGTGTTGTGGGGATTCTTTCCTTCAGAAAGGAGTGGGGCTTGTTATGATGGGTTGATGAAAAGATTAATAGAGCAGAAGTTGTTCCAAAAAGAGATGGAGATGAAGCAAAACCTTCAACCAGAACTATAATCAGATACTTTAAAGGGCTGGTACATATTTTTAATCACAAATAATGGTCTAATAGTTCACTTTTGTAAACAACTTTTAACTATTTAGAGCAGGGGTCTTCAACGTTTTCAAAGCCAAGGACCCCCAAACTGATGACAAGATGGAGCGGGGACCCCCTAATTATATATATTGTATGAAATAGTGTTATATCAAACTGGTCCTATAGTCACTCTATTACAGATGGAGTAATGTAACGAAAGTAATTTCTCCCTGGGATTATTAAATTATTTCTGATTCTGATTCCTGGTTGATGGGACAGGTGTTGTGAATGAAACGGTGCCTAGATTGAAAGAGCTCCTGTGTGTCTCTGAATGTGAGCATTGACGACTGAGAGACATCTTCTGCCTCCATTTATCTGTTTACTACAGTCTGTTGGATTCATGTTAATGTGGATTTAAAGACATTTTAATTAGTGCGAAAAATTGCTGGAGGGAATATAAAAAAAGTAATCAACCAAGACTTTCGCGACCCCCATGCAGTACCTCTGCGGACCCCCTAGGGGTCGCGGACCCCCTGTTGAAGACCTCTGATTTAGAGAGTTGATGAGCTGTTTAGTTTATGTCTGTTGTCTTCTGCACCTATGTGGCAGAGTGATAGCAGCCCAAAAATAATACTAATGGACATCCAGGTCTGACATAGCTCTAGAATGTTTTAACAGTTTTGAAATAGTCAAAAAAAAAAAACATGTATATTCTTTCTAGCTAAAAACTTTGGGTTATTTGTGCCCCCGTACCATATCAGAACTATTTTTTTTCCCGGTACATTACCGGCTGTTTCTCAGAGCAGGAGGCTCGGTGATGTTAGTGACACTCTTACATCTCAGCTACAGACGGTTCAAGTCAAGACAACTTCAAAGTCCACAAACCTGAACTATACCTTTAAGGACAGGCAACAACCCTAAGCTAATCTGACTTTTAACGCTGTTCAAGCTCAGAGCTAATGGGATATTGTGCTAGATAAGTGCTTGTAACAGAAGCGCATGAGAATTACATTATATTATATATATTATATGTTATATATTCTATTATATGGCGTGATAGCAGTGTCACAAAGCTTATTCCATGATTTCAATGGATAATGCCATGGAGGCAGAATCACAGTAAAACCAAGCATCTTTCTTCCAGATTGGAAAAACAACCCTGAAAAAAAGTAATATTTCCTGATAAATAAATAAAAAAAATAAAATATAAAATATATATATACACACCTAGAGTTGATTTTGGATGGGTGATGTTTAAAACAAAGCAGATTCAGGTGGTTCAATTAATCAGGTAAAATATAGACTTGAATTAAACTGAAATGCTTGTAGTTAGTCTAACTGCTTTACAGTCTGAATGATTTAATGTTACATTGGATAAAATAATATGTCAAAAATCTGTAAGCAGCGCTTTACTCCAAGGACCTCTGACTGTAAATGCAGAAATAGATGAAGTCTTAGATGTGACCTCTAAGACCCTAAATGCAAATTCACTCCTCTGCCAAAGACCTGAGTCAAAATTTCTTGTGTCAAAGTAGAAATACGAAAATAAAAAGACGACTTCAACACAAGACAATCTGTGCTGCTCATAACAATGGTCAATGATATGCCGTCTTTCTGAACTCTCCTCCAAAAACCTGAGCAGACAGAAGAACACAGGAAGTGACAGGATGAGGGCGATTAGCCCCGCCCATAACATGCACGCCACAGACACACACTAACTCACAACCGCCGTGTGGATTTCTGTGCACATTTGTTGTTTACAGACATGAGGCCTCAGAGGATGACAAGGACTCGGAGGCAGCGACGTGTGAGAGCTGAGAATGGATGAGGTCATCTGGGACGGCGAGCTGGGCCCCGATGAGAAGTCTGCTGTGTTTGTTGAGGAGCGAGGTGCAGCAAGGGAGAGTCAGAGGGTGCCCTTAGTTGCAGCAGATGTCGGGGCACTGACATTTTGCTGACAGGAAGGGAAAAAATTGTTCACCATCAAAATTCAGGCACTAAAACGTTGAGTTATTAAAGTGAAAACAAATGTCAGACATCTATTTATAGGATTCAAATTATGAGCAACACACACGTGTCTTCACACGTCTCCAGCTTTGCTCTGTCCCTTCATCACCGGGCCCTCAGTGATCAGACTATGTCTGCTGAGTTAACGTCCACCGCTTCCACTGAGTGAACACATCATGAGGCAGACACACACGCTCAGTGACGATACGTTAGCTGAAGCTGGGTCAGTGTGGCAGACGGAGAAAGCTGGAGCTCCCGTGGGCTGATCATCTTCACAGAAAGCATCTCAATAACACAAAAACATCCACAAATTTCCTTTAACTCCCCCACACACGCCGCACTTTTCTTCTTCCTTGGCATTTGGAGCTCTCTCTCTCGTCCTGACTGGGAGCCAGCTATGGCGATGTCTCTGAGTTCAGAATGTGGGAGTTGGTGCTCGTAGTGTAAACAGTATTTATTTTAAATGCATGTTCTGCTGTGACTCAGCTGCGTGTGACTCTACGCTGAAAAACGTCATCATTCCAGTGGCAGCAGTGAGGAGGGCGTTGCAGACATGGGGTCATAACTTCTGTCAGGAGTTTACACTGCGCTGGGGGTGGGGGCATCAGTTTTACGTAATCAGGGACAAAGGGATGCATGTTGCCAGCATGGCGGTACATGAACGAAGAGCGATGGAGAGATAGTTGTGTGTGGGAGTGTGTCCTCTCGGCTACAAACCCCCCCAGGGTTTCTGGTGACCGTTGCTATAGACTCCTGATACAAGAAGATGTTTTTTGAGATGCTATTATATGCATGGCGTAAAGCAAGTGTTGTGGAACACACTGGAAGCAGATGGAGTATTATGTTTCAGGGCAGAGCTCAGGGTTATAACAAGACGAGAAGACGAGCAGAGACGTGCAGCATGCACAGTGCAGTGATCAGACTCTACAAATGCTACTTTATGAATGTTCTAATACCAGCCGTATACTGAAGGTAACAGGCCCAGTAACCAGTTCCCAGCATGGATGCCTTCAAATTGAAAGCAGCCTTTCTCTAAACAGCTGGTGTGCTTGTTGCTTCCAATTTCCATGCACCGTCACTTTAGCAAAGACAAGGAAGGGAGACGTAAAATGACACTTCGAAAGATCCATGGACTGTTCAATGGGCCTATTTCTGACAGCATCCAGCTGCCGGTTGTTAGCACAGCTGCAGCTGCTCGGCACATCTCTAATGAGTGGAGCAATCACAGCGCCTTGTGAAGGTATTCACCAACAACCCCCCTCTCACTACTGGTCCCTTTTTTTTCCTCACTTCTTGCCTTACAGCTGGGAATAGAAAACAGATTTTAAGCTTTTATAATACTATGAAGCAACATATTTCATCTATCACTCTGTTTATCAGGCCAGCATGATCAATGTTGAATTTTTTAGATAGAGTTTAGGTGCAGGTGGATAGTAATTTTACCAACATGTTTCTTCCAAGAGAAGTAAAATGTTTCAATGTTCAGGAAAGAGTCCTGACCTAAATATCATAGAGTGATGATAGTTTAAGATTAGGGTGCTGGTAAGGATGTCTTACTTTAAAAACTTGGCTGATTAGCAAAGATTGTCAGCAAAATAGGGAGTTTCTGACTAATGAAATAGCAGTAAAGATGTTTCTGTCAATTGGTTACAAAAAGCACATCGCATTGATTCCCAAAGTTGGGGGGTCCTTGATCAGCAAGTAATGGATCTTGAGATCCAATACAAAAATTAAAACATATAATCAATATTTAATTCACAGAGCTTAAAGATAAAAAAAAAGTGTATTTTTTTTATGTGGGAAAAAGTTTTTTTTTTTTTTTTTTGGGGTTTTTTTTTTTTTTTTTTTTTTTTAATTCTTCCCTATTTTGCATACCCAGTCATATATATATTGGGGAGTGGCGTCCTAGTGGTTAGGGGATGGGGTTTTGAATCCTGAGGTTGTGAGCTCCCTGAGCAAGACCCTTAACCCCACACTGCTCCCCGGGTGCTGCACAGTGGCAGCCCACTGCACCCCAAGGGGATGGCTTAATGCAGAGAATTCATTTTTTTGCTCTGTACTTGTAAAAGTGGAATGACAAAGTTGAATTCTATTATCCCTGGATTGATTTAAATATGTTGACTCAACCAATAGTTTGGGTGTAAATTGCTAAGAATTTGGCTATACGATACGTATCACAAAACATGTGTCAAAATAGTATTTCTCCCAATATATCTCGATAAATGAACAAAGATGATAAATATCTATATTTAGAATAATACAGTTCTGGAAATCATCACAATATCTTTGTTGCTCTGCTGCTACTGGAGCAGAGAAGCTAAATAATAAGCTCTTAGATGGTGCACTGCCAGCTGGTGGCTGGAGGTTTAAAATCATTTAACCTCTCAAAACCCACAGGGTCACCGGTGGCCCGTTTTAAAGTGTTCAAAAATAATAACTAAGTATGCATGAAAATTACACAGGCAAAATCTTTACCAACATAGACATGTTAGACATTGTTGGAAAGCTTAGATTCTTCACAACTCAAACACCAGGTTCATTTTATGGACACAGTGAGCACCAAAGCACAATTAACACAGATATAGCAGCATCTCAAAATGTAACCATGACAAAGCAGGTCTTTATTACTGCTGCTCAAAAAAAAGACCTATTATTTTCGACAATAAAAAATAAACGTTGAGTCTTCTTTGAACTGATGCAGCTTTGGCTGTGTCTTACTCACCCGATTTTTATGTATATATTGAGAAACTAGAAGGTATTAGCTTTCAAATAACGTTTCACACATGTAATTTGGCCTTATAGTTCCTAAGTTATTTGCTTTTCCATTTGGGTATAAAAAAACAGGCGAGAATTTCCCAAAATGAGGTGGATGTTTTAAAAGTTACACAATGACATGGATATTTATTTTGAGTCAATGCAAAGATCTTCTGTTGAAATATCTCGATATTGTTTTTTAATCAATGCAAATATCCAGTGAAATATCAAAATTTTGGTATTTGAAATCAATGCCAAAAAATTCCAGTTATATTGGTATTTAAAATCAATACAAACATTGTTTAATGAAATATCAGTATTTAACAAAACCATTTTTTTTTTCAAATACCCCTAAATGCGTAAACTCTGGTATAATTTTGTGGGTCGAAAATAAAAAAAATTGAAATTTTTTAACTTATTCATATAGCACTCATATAGCATATAGCAGGTCAATTCAAAGTGCTGTATGTGAAGAAAAAAAGCTATGGCATTAAGGCAACACAAATAATTAAATATAATTAATAATAATAATTTATTAAATAAAATAAGACAATTATTTAAAAAAAATATATAACTACTGATACAAACTGATGCCAATGTGTTTATGAAATGTTAGTAAAAATATGAAAATTTCTATCATTTTTTGAAAACTGATATTTATGTTTCATTTTTCTACCATTAAAAGCATTTTGGTTAAATCTAAATGATTTAAAATCTTCTAGAGGTTACCGTAATCCTTGAGACGGCTGAAAAGAAATGAAAGAAATCTTTATCCACATCCTAAAAAAAGGACTCCATGCATCACCTGTGTTATCAGAGTAGCATTTCCGACATTGTTGATTGAAATACGTTTCAATCTGTACCCCAGACTGTTGTGGGGTTTTTCTGTTTGTTTATTTTTACTAATTTTCAACAGTTGATAGTTTTTAATGCACGTTTCTGAGTGAAACTAGCTGCTCTCATCTCCCATCTCTTATCTTAAATATAAGCTTAATGTTGGCTTTCGATACATTCATGATACAGCCTTTAAATGTTACAAAACTGAATGCACAAAAGGAGACATTATGAAGGGGTTTCAGAAATAGACAAGCAGACTCCTGGTTGAACACATGAATCTCCCTGCAAATAGCTTCATTAATTTACCCAACAAAATCCGGCAGTTGGAGTAGACTAAAAAACTGATTTTATTAAATTGAAATGGCAAAAGTAGCGTAAAATCTTACTTCTTTTTGGAGGAACAAACAAGATGCAACATGTCGCGACTGCTTATAGTTTGTTTTTCTATGGCAACCATTAATATTCTGTCAGAGCTGCTACTCACCCTGTGCTGTCATCAGTAACTGAACTGGTGAACCAGCCTCTATATCTGGGTCTGATGCATGAAGAGACACAGCAGAGGGTGAACTCACTTTAAGCGCCGCCGTCCCTGAAGGAGGTCTGCGACATAATACCACATCTAAACAGCTCCTCCTTTATGTTTCAGAAAAAAAAGCAGACATTTTTCAGGCCTGGAGGGAGATCTGTTCATCGCTTTCTGTGAATCAATTTAGTTTCTAAAGCGGTTTTATATTCAAACATTCTTTCATTAATACGCTGTTCTTTGTTTCACTATTACAGGTTTAGATTGGAATATTTTGTGGAATAATGACTGAAGCATCTCTAGGGTGGTGTGTGTTTGAGGAGCTGTTTTGAAAAATCTGTCAGTATGACATCTTCAACAGACCGCCTTAGGCACCTAATGCAGAAAAAGAAATCTTTGCAGGATATAAACTTCTTTTTCATAAAGAAATCAAAACAACAAAAATGAATAACATAGAAAGGGGGATTTAAAATAACAAAATGGTGCAAATTCTTTATTTCTGCCTCATGCAATCAGGCAGTCAGACAATAAATAATTAATAGTATAATTTCTTTTTGTTAGATATTTAATGTATCATAGCTCTAATTACAGTCCCCAAAGTAAGAGGAACAGAAGCTAGTAGGCTGACAAAAAAAAAAAAAAAAACAAGAACAAAATCTTGATGGTTTTCTGGCAGCAAAATAAATAAATATGAACCCATCTGTCTCTGAATTGCAAGAATTCTAAAATGTGACCAGAGGGATCACAAGGCTGGTGTTTTTTTTTATAGAATGGCTTAGCTCTGGGAACATTACATTGTTCAGGATATTATGCTATTTTCTGCCTTTCCTGTAGATGGTAAGTACTTCCTAAAGTAGGTGATGGCTGAGTGTGTGGATGGCAGTGGATTCAGTTTCCTTTGCATGAAGAAGGCTCTCTATAGTAAATATAGTGGAATATTTGATGGCTGAGGAAAGATACAGCTCTAAACAGGTAGACCTCATTTATTTTTATACTGAAAGAATTAAATTATGTGTCCGTCTACCTGAAGAACATAAAACCAAGAATGTTATCCACCTACAGTTTATTTCAAATGAATTCATTCCCCTTATTAGCCCTTAAGTCTTCTCCCCTTTCATCAGGTTACAACTGTAAACTTATGATGGACTTTTAGTTTATATATTTTTAATTTTGACGTGAAATAAAACACAATTTGACAAAAACTCTTCACCAGAAAAGATCTGAAAAGTACAAATTGGTTGAGCTTCCTTTACTCTGTTGCTTTAAGTCAAATCCAGTGCTAAGAAATGCATTCAATAGTCACCTTGTAAGTATAAAGAGTCCATCTGGATATAATTTAATCCCAATAAAAACAAGACATTCTTTGAAGGCTTTAGAGTTTTGCAAGAGAGCATAAGTCCACAAATATAAAAAGGCAAAACTAGCACAGGTCAGAGAGAAAGCTGTGGGGAGAATGGAAAGACACAGGATATAGTAGCTGTTCAATCCATTACATAAAGATAGGAGTACAGGTCAAATGCAAATTCAGATAAGGCTTAGTAGCTAAACAAAATATTTGAATTGAAGGATCAGCAGTGACTTCCATGGTAACTCAGAGGGAGATGCTGGAAAATTAGATTAAAAGCCTTGTTGTCTTTTAGCCCTTTGCTACAATCCATGTACGGACACTTGATAATGATAATAAAAATATAAATAGTTTGGAAATAAGTTTTTAATTCTGTATGTTGGTAGTGTTAAGTAAGCTAGCGAGAGACTATGTGAATATGTGGAGTCTATACACTACTGTTTATGCTCTAAAAACATTCTAAATGACTTTGTTTCGAGTAAATTATGGACGCTACCCACTCAGGACACTTGGAATACATTGGACGAGCAGTATGGAGGAATATTGACACGTTTTTTGTGGACTTTTATGGACCTTTCTGCCTCGGGCGCCATAGACCTCCATTATTTGAATGTCAGCAGACAGCAAGAAGCCTCCCAGATCTCCAGATGCATTTGAGATATCAAAAAAGTACTCCAGAGTGTTGTTCAGCATGGGGGTGAGTAGAAAATGAAGGCTAATCATGTTTTGGGTGTACTATTCCTTTAATAAATATTAATAATAAATAAATAATTCTCTTCTTAACACACAAGCACAAAATTGTGTGCAGTACCAGATCAAGTCACAAATGTCAGGAGACAATTTATTCCCTTTATGACATTTAGTAATGAAAGCTGCCATCAGTCCCTCCTCATTGGGCCCTCTTCATGACCTTCACTTTCACTTAAACTCCCATTTTCCCCCCATAGCCTTGCCCTTTCCCCCTTTGCTTTTCAGCCTGCATTATCTCATCCTCCTCTCATAAGTCCGCCTTCATGCAGCCGATTGTTTGCGTCTTTTAATGAAAGAGAATTTTCAGGTTTCCTCATTCCACTTAAGCTCAGCCAGCACTAACCCATTGTGCTCTGATGTTCCTCTCAGGCAAGAGGTCTAAATCAGGCCGAGGGAGACGAAGCGTTGGAGGAGGGGAAAAACGGATGGTGAGGCAGAGCACTGGGGGAGAGGTGGAAACAGAGCAAAAGATGACATCACAGCGACTGAGCAGGCTCATCAGTGAGCTAGTGGGAATTATTATTTAACATGTAATATTAAATCACACTAATCTGCTCAAACAATTCCATGTAAAGTTCTGCTTGTTTATATAAACCTCCTATTCTACATCAGTGGTTGTCTTTCTAAATCGATATTATACAAAAGCATTGACACATCCTCAAGTTTAAGCCAACCAGTTACTTTTTTGTCATTTACTTAATCATATTTAGTGACTTTCACAAAATTGTTTCACGTTAGCAGGGTAGGACATAAAACAATTGTTTAAAAGTCACTAAATATGATTAAATAAATGCCAAAAGCGTTTGCATTGTTTTTGAATTTCTTTGCAGGAATAGAACATATCAGTGTTTTTTTTTTTTTATCCTGGGTGTACATGTTTTATGAAGGTCCATTTCCTCTAAGTGACTTTAACAGGTTGGCAGCAGTTTAGCAGCAATGGGAGCTTTTTTAACACACAGAAGGTGGATTAAACCGAGCTGCTCGAGCTCTGAAACATCCACTGATCCAGAGGAAGACACAGACGTCTGTCTGGGAGATTAAAATGTGAACCGTGGATTCAATGCAGTTTTCAAGTAGATTTAGATAAATAGAAAGGAGTTGCAAAACATTTTTTAAGATATTTTGAATATTTTTTTATATTTCATTTAATCCAATCTCCAAGATATGGTAAAAATTATTTTGAAAATTGGGATTTATGGTTAAGTTTTAAACATCTACATGCACTGAAACCATCCAGGGTTTTCAAAGTCATCTTTTCTTAATTCTCAACAGAAGTATAGGTTTAAAATAAGGTTTCTAAGTTAATAGATTATTTTTCTCCCTGATCAAATATCTTTCTTCATTGTGTTCCTGAGGGTCTAATGTTTAAAGTCCTACTTTGTTTGATTGCTTTAGATTCTGGGAAAACATAGCATCTTCTTCCATTTTGTGCCGATTAAAGCCAGTGTGACCGTGGGGTTCGTGATTATATTTTAACATGTGATTTTAAGGTCAGCCATGTCTTGATTCTATGTTTTTTACAGGTTTTATTACTGCAGGTTACTTTGAATGAACTTTAAATATGCTTACTATATAAATTGAACTGGGACCTGGTATTAGAGCAGATGAGAAACCATCAAGCTTTTATTGCAACAAATAAAGCTGACAACCCGTATTCTATGAAATAAAATTGTATCTGTGAATTTGCCACTGTGGAAGTCTCCTAGGATACGTTTATGTTCAGGTGCACAGATGATGGATGAGGTGAAGGTATTGGTTGAAGTCAGGGTCAGCGGTCCGTGTAGACATTTAATTAAACTAGTGTCATGTTGAAATAGGAAACAGCTTTTCTGAAAGTCTCCCCACAGAGCTGTTCAGTGTTGATTTAACACAAGGTTGAGATAAATTAATCATCTAATGGTAAAAACTGTTTTAAACGCAGGGAAGAAAACTGTTCTCTGTAATTTCCACTAAAAATCTAATGATGCAGACGAACCAATAGAAATTAGGAAAAAAAGGACGACAACATTTCAGACTTAATACATTTTAGGGTTTAATGATAATAGAATCTAAATATGCAAAGTTTTTGCTTCAGCCTAATGGATGTAAATGCATTCTGTGCTCATTCCCCACTAGATCAAAATGTTTTCACCCCTTTTCTGACTACTGTTTGTTGAAGGTTAGGTTTCTCTGTTCTTATGCATAATACCATGTACTTTATTCACACATTTTCAAGACTGTTAGGTTAATTGGCTTCTATAAATTCTCCTTAGGTGTGAGTGGTTGTTTGTCCTGTTTGGGGCGGATTTATCAAGATCCAATTTTGCGTGCAGTAATTTGCGCTCGCAAACTGGAAT
>NW_015150724.1:783619-787227 GCF_000732505.1 Cyprinodon variegatus | reverse complement strand
AGTTTGTACATTTTTTAGCGTGCGCAGTGAAATAGCTCACGTTTTTATTCACGCAAACCTTTGAAAGATCCGGCCCTTTGTCTCTGTGTTGCCCTGGGATGGAGTGGCGACCTGTCCAGGGTGGATCCCGCCTCTCACCCATAGACAGCAGGAGATAGACACCAGGATCACTCATGAACCCAGCTGGGATAAAGCATGACAGAAAATGGATGGATGAATGGATTATCTTATTTCAAGTTCATAATATCTGTTTAATTTTGGGGGCAAGCACATTCATTCCATAACACATTTTTTTTGCGACACTTTTACACGTTTTTAGATCAGTTTTTCCAGTAAAGGTAGATTTTTGCAATTGCTAAAGGATTTTCTAATAATCATCAAATTCTAGAAGTGCGTAGCAATAACATTTAGTTTAATAACAGGGTGAAGATGTTTTTGTGTATTTGTGTCCTGACTGCTTTGACAGTAGCAGCTAGTTCTCTTGGTTTGGCTCCATGCGAGGACTCTGAGGAACATTATTGATGTGTTTACCAATCATCTCTTCACTTGCTGACCAAGGGTGAAAGCATCTATCTTCCAGAATCTGGACCGTTTCTGTAGAAAGGAAACCAGAAGCTGAATCCAGGACGATCAGGTTCTTCTGCTTGATGTTATTTACCAACATCACAGAAACTGCTTGTTCAGTTTCTTTGTATTTATTCAGCTTTTAACATAATAACACCTTCTGTGAAAAAACACAGCATTCTGAACAACACATTCTGCATTTCCTTTTGTCCTTTTTTCCATTTCCTGATCTTGGTGCAGATTTCGAGGCAGCTGCAGAGCATTTGGAGCATTTTTTTTTCTTCGCACTCCATTTCACAACCTATTTCAGTTTTCTAATGTCTGAACATTTGCGTTTCATATTTCTCACTTTTGATGCCTGCACTTTTCTACTGTGAATTCTGTCGCAGAATGTGTCTCTTGGCAGCTTGTTTTCACACTTTCATGCATGCCAAAGTGAAGCGGAATAACGATCCCAGCCTGGCTTGTAGTTGTCATTTTCTCCATTAGATGTATTCTATTTTCTAAGCTAAAAGCCTTGTTTTGTTACTTGCTCTCAAAATACTTACCTGCAGTGGAATAAACTTCTACTCTGTCATTACGTCAAAAATAAAACAAGAGATGCTATTTGCATTATTTTGATTCAGATATGTGCAAAGTGATACCTGAATTAAAGGAAATCAAGGAAGGTAAACTGCAGCACATTGTCAGGATTGGTTTCTATTTTCTAAAGTTTTCTGGTGCCAGATCTGCAGGATAGTCTGTGTTCCCAGGTTTGAGAGAAAATGTAGTTCTCTGGGAAGCATCTCTTTCCAAATCTGTGTCCCAGTTAGTCTGGATAATCCACAAGTTTTTATCTGAACTACTTTCTCTGATAGCGGTTGGCACTGAGTTCAGTGCATCATGCAGTTAATGATGAGGTACAGTTTCTGGAAAGAGTTCCTCATACTCATTTCTTTTTTTTTCTTTTTACACATGATCATTTTATTTTGTCTTCACCACAAATGAGATTCCATCTGCTCGCCCTGCACGCAGGGAAAAGCAGATATCTTTTTCTCCATTTGTTCTTCTCCACCGGGCTACGCTCTGTTGTCTTGTAGAAATAAGGTTTAAATTCTGGCTTGTGACCCTTCTCAGAGGAGTTTGCTTGTGTCTCTGTGAAAGCATCGTATATTTTTTTGAGCGTTTTACTGTCATTTCACCGTCACAAGTACAGAGCAACTCTCTGCATTTAACCCATCCCCTTGGGGAGCAGTGGGCTGTCATTGTGCGGCGCCCAGGGATCAGTGTGGGGTTAAGGGTCTTGTTCAGGTACCCAGAGTGGCTGACTTTGGGAGTGGGGCTCGAACTGAGAACCTCAGGATTCCAAGCTCTATTGCCCTAACCACTAGACCGCCACTCCCCCCACAGCAGTCAAATGATGGACTGAGCACATATGCAGATCTAAAAGTATTTTTAAATGTTCTCTATTTTCCTAAACAATAAAAAGTGAAATTCTCCTCCCCTGAGCTATTTTATTCATCTTCTGCAGATGCCTTTGATGTTAACCGTGGCGACAGTTGCCATGCCGCTCATGTGGCGTGGTTTAACACCTCCTGGACAGCCTGCAGGGCATCAAACCACGGCTGCAGGGCCAACCCGCTTTCCTCCGTATGGTGCCGTGATGCTGTGACCCCACCTGTCTGTTCCATTGCTGGTCACCTCCTGATGCAGGTTCAGATAAAACCGAAAGTATTTACTAAAGGCTAGCAGAGGATTTCTCCTTTGAAAAAGCGAGCATCCGGCTCACCTCTAACTCTTAACTTGATTAGTGTGATATTTTGACATCTCACCAGGATGGTGCCACACACAGCTTTTCCCAATGAATGGCATCCTAACGTCTGACTAATGGCTTAATCTCCTCCTGTGTTAATCTAAAAAGTCTCTGAATGTGCATATTGTCTGCTGCAGGGCACGCTTATTTGATGAGTCTAATCCATGGTCTGCAGAAACAAAAGGTGTAACACTCGGCTGCTGTGGGATCAGCAGCTGTGAGTGATAGTGTACATAAACCCATCTGTCTCTCTCTCTCTTGATTCCCACACAGCTTCCTAATCCCGGAAGATCAAGAGCATCCAGGCTGGAAGTGTGACTGGGCGGAAGCCAGTATGAAGCTTTCAGTGATGTTGACTCACACTGCGATCGCTCCAGGCTCACAGCAACCACAGCGTGTTACGGCTGTCTAACCTTTTGTTGCTGCAGCCTCTAATCTGTATTCAGATTCTTATTCAGATGCCAAGCATTTCCTACCTCGTGTAAGCAATGCACATTATTACTTTTATTTCCTGTTCACTGATAGATATTGGCTATTAGAGCAGAAAAGATATTTGCACAGGCTAAATGAAGATGAACATTAGATTATGCGCCAGGCTTGTGTGTAAAAAAAATCTATGTGTATTATGCTAAATGTCTTTGCAAAAGGCTGTATCTGTCATATATCCTCACATTTGGAGACCCGAGCTGTTCATTTTCACCGTACAGGGACCGAGGTCAAAGCTGAGTAGGCTGTAACATGAACTGAGCGCAGCCAGGGAGTATAAACATGAGCCTATTTTTAAATCAGGCAGCGTGAGTAGGGAGTTTCTTTTTTTTTCTCCTCTGCAATACATTCTGAAGGTTTCGAGTCAATGTCATGCCCTCTCACCGAACAAATACAGCTGATTGGTTCCTAGTTACTCTACATCAAGTGAAAGGCTGCAAAATATCCTGTGATGCGAATTCATTTTGCTGTTTCTTTAGCGACAGCTGCCTCGTTTACATTTTGGTGAGGTGCCGTTTGTTAGGATCCAAAATGGCCGATGACAACATTTGAAAGATCTTCTTTTTCATTGATTGAAACAGCTAAACCATTTAAGCAACATCACTGTCAATAAAAACTACTGAAATTAAAATGATATCAACTTAAGAAAAACATGTGCAAAAATCCATTTAAAGCTCATGAACTGACATTTAATTTTAGTATATTCACCAGAAATGATCAATTCTGGCTATTTATTTAGCAACTAATTATTTCAGTTATGTTTTCC
>NW_015150724.1:779535-782940 GCF_000732505.1 Cyprinodon variegatus | reverse complement strand
CTCTGAACCCACCTGGTAGCTCTATGATGTCTGGAAGCCTGGATCCTGCCACCTGTCTGTTCCAGCCTGATCTGGATCCCTTCCAGGATCTGCTTTCCTGCATGACCTCTGGGACTGCTGGGGACATCTTGGCTGGACTGTTAAACCAGGTAAGTGACCAACTCAGATAATCATCTTCTGTCAGATGATCGTGGTCACTTACCTGTCTTTCTTCCACTACAGAGTATCTGAGATACTCTTTTAGTTTGGTTTTTCATTAAATAAACCCTTTGAACTTGCCCGCTGACTGTCTCCTTGAATACTGGGTCCATTCTGTTCTTGGTTCTTGACATGTTTTACACTTTATCTGGAGTTGCCATTTGTGTCTGAGTTAAGTTTTATACAGGTCACTTCTTAGTAGCCAAAAAAATCCATCTGGAATATAAATATGGAATTGCTTGACGTCACATCCACTGAACAGGCTTATAGATGCATCGCTGCTGAACTACTAGGTGTCAGTCTGCTTATTAAACGATGTTTTAGTCATAAAGGGTCGAATAAAAAGGCTGTTTTAAAGATTGGTCTCAGTAAAAACGTACATAAAGTCTCTTTTAACTAAATGAGATGAAAATGTCTCTTCATTCAGTGCAGAGCCACTCTTTGGTTCTGCAGCTCTCCTAAAATATTTTAAATGAAAAACTATTGCCCCGTTTTTTGTTTCATTCTTTTCTGCACCCTGGCCTCGCCTTGTAAATTTGGTCCAGAACCATCACTGGTCCATGAGAAAGACCAGCGTAATCGAACAAAGATTTACATCATGTCAAATGACTAGAAGCAAAACTTTGTATTTAATTTATTCGAAGTATAGGAAGCGTGGGGTAAACAAATATCTATGTCAGGCAAACAGCAGTTATTATGGCATTATTATCGCAACTAATCATCTAGCAATATACATCAACGGCGGCTAATTTAGCAGAACACTGGGTACGAGTTTGCAAGTGTCTCCCACAGTGTAACCCATAAGGGCGACACTGGCGATGTTAGATCTGTTGCACTCTGTGCTAATCTAGTATCTTAAGATAACAGTAACAAGTAGCATAGCAGCTAGTTAGCCTATGTATGTACTATTTTATGTATGTACTAAATTTAAGCTAACCCAAGAGTTTTGCTTCGGATTATTTGAAATGATGCTGAGCATCTGTTTGCTCTGCTTCTGCAGGTCTAGATGCAGCAGCATGGCTTTACCAAACCCAAAATATCAATCTGTATTTGATTTCTCTGGCCTTTCACAAAGACCTTGATGAGTGGCAAGAAACAAATGTGAATTTTAGAGTTAGAGCTGAATGCAGTAAATTCAGTTTGAGATTTCAATTCAATTATTAGATTCTTTTTTATTTAGTTTAAGTTTTAAATTCAGTTTTATTTTAGTGAAATTTTATGGAGCCCCTCTGATGACATGGTCAAAAAAATGTTTTTATTGTGGCCACGAAGTAGTATTTCGTGGCTACGCAATAAGTATAACGTGCGCACGAAATGCTACTTCGTGGCCACGCAATAAGTTTAACGTGCGCACGAAATACTTATTAATAATATTGTTATCATTCCTGGACAACTGGGTAAGCAAATTGAGCGCGCCTTCTCTAAGGTCTAAGGCGCGCTGGATTTGCTTACCCAGTCGGTCTCCGCCAGTCACGTGACATTTGTTGCTAAGACGCCATTTTAGGTGGAAAAGGCGTGGTGTAAACAACCGCAGCGTAGCTAAACGAAGGACTAAAGGCCCGTTTACATAGCAGCCTGTCTAAGATAAGTCATTACAGTTAACATAAGCCTGAAAACAGGGGCGGATTTATTGATATTATTAAGTATTATCTGCGCACGTTAAAATTATTGCATGGCCACGAAGTAGTATTTCGTGCGCACATTATACTACTTCGTGGCCACAATTAAACATTTTTTTTGACCATGTCATCAGAGGGGCTCCGTAGAAATTAGCTTTTAAACTAAAACATTGTATTTCAGATTTAGAAATTATATACAGATTCACTCTGAGCAATTCAAATTGAGTTTCTGATGTTAATGAAGAATCAGCCTTGTTTTCCTGCCGTCTAACATCCCCCAGTGCACAGCTCACGTGGCTAAGAGGAGATCTTAAAAGCGATATAGATGATCAGCCTTCTTTAGCCTCTATTTATACATTTCGTGCTGCCAAGTCATGTTTTGTCAGCATCGTGTTTGATTAGATCTTCTTGCCGTGTACCTGCTGAAGCCCTCGCAGACCCTGAAAAGTGATGGAGACCTCTCCCCCTGCAGCAGATCAGGCCTGGATAGATATCAAAAGAGAAAATTACATAACGTGATGTTAAAACATGCTGGTTGGGCAAAGTCCTTCCTTTTATTCAATTTCACAGAGATTAGTTTTGATCTTATTCGCCGTGTTTTTTTTTTGTTTTTTTTAAGACCATTCGTCACTTTCAGCTTTGAAGTTGGGATGGGGGAGGGGGGAGGTTTTAGAGCAAGGTAGGTGTAGGGCTAAGAGGGTCTCACTAATCCTGTGACAAAAAGACACTGAGACATGCTCCGTCTCCCACCCTGATCCACAGGGACCAGAAAAGTAGGCCAGCCTCGGTGTGAGGCTGCTGTGAGGATCAGGACGCTCAAGTTGTTGACTTGTGATCAAAGTTGAGTTGTGTTTTTTTTTTTGCACACTTTAGATGTTGGAAACTCTTGCAGAAATAGAGTCTTAAAATACATATTTCTGTCACAAATATGCACAAATGAAAATACACAAATGTAGGACACATTTTCATAAAATAATTTTTTTTCCCCAGCTGAATGAAGCATCATTTAGCCAAGAACTCATATATCTCTATGATGGTTGCTGAACATTTCACTCTGCCTGCATCGTCAAAGAGAAACATAAGAGGAAGCACCCAAAGAAAATGGTCTGATATGAATATGACGCTGAACACATTTATTTAGGAGGGGCAGAGAAGGTCAGTCCATGGAAAGAAGGATAAAGTTGAATACTGATGGTGGTGGGGGGGCTTACCTCTGCAGGACATTAATGCCAGACATACAACCAAAGCTACTGCAGAGAGTTTTAAATCATTAAAGATGATTGCATTGTTTAAAAGTAATGTAAAATTTTCTTTAGCCATTTTGAGAAAAGAAATGGACAACATTTAATTTTTTTAGAGTGAGATGTAGTTGAATGAGAAGTCTTGGTAGTTGCATTTATACTGTGGTCAATTTTTGACATTATGGGAATTGTTTAAAAAAAAATAAAGAAAAACACACAAAACATGGAAATAATCTACCTTTAGTTCTGGACAGGGGCTGAGAGGGGGCAGTGCCCCTGTTAAACTAGTCTTGGCTCCTGTTATGGCCCCTGTACAGAAGAGGGTTAGGGCCACTGGAAAAAAAAAA
>NW_015150724.1:768887-777806 GCF_000732505.1 Cyprinodon variegatus | reverse complement strand
GGGGGTGAGTAGAAAATGAAGGCTAATCATGTTTTGGGTGTACTATTCCTATAATATTCTAAATGATGAACAAGTGCTTAATTTTCTTCTTCATTCTTTTCCCTTTTTTTTCCCGGTGTGTCTGTCCCCACTATGGCCCCCAGGTAAATTCTGTCTAGAGCCGCCACTGCTGTTGGCAAATGGACCCAAGCAGGTCCCGAGGATGACAGACAACAGGCAATTAGGAAGCTTTCATCTGTTGACAAACTGCTTAACGGCTGGATGTCGCTGAGACAGACAGCGGGCACCGAGGCGGCCAGGAGGAACTCGGACTGCTCACGTGTCGTCTTGCTCCCCGCGCCCATCTGACGGCGAATCACGACGGCGGGCGCCTTCCGAGTCCGGCGGTGCCTGGGATTGGGTGGGTGGGAGGGAGGGAGTGGTGGCGGAGGACGGAGTCACGGGATTGGTAGAGTTCAGCGCCAAACTTGTTGACTCACAGCCGAGCTGCTCCTCTCAGTCCATCTCTACGCGGAGCTGTCCGGGGTTCAGTGGTGCTGAAAACTGGAGCGATCTCAAATTCCTCTGCTTTCAGGTCCAAAAGCTTTTTAATTCCCTAAAGTTAAGCTTTGTTTTCCATTTGAAGACTCCATACATCTGACTTGAGCACCGCTTGGCAGAAATCTCCCCGCCGCTCGTTCCAGGAGCGCACCGAGTCTTTAGCGCAAGCCGCTCAAACCGAGCACTCTTCGGACCGTAGCCATGGCTTTCATGGTGAAACACGTGGTGGGAGGGCAGCTGAAGAACCTGACGGGCGGACTCACGGAGGAGAAATCCGAGGGAGAGAAATCAGACGCCGCCGCGCAGGGAATGACCCAAGAGGAATTTGAACAATATCAGCAACAGTTAGAGGAGGAAAAGTAAGGCGCTGAAAATCAATATGTTGTATAGATTTGCGATCAACATGGAGATAGTTTCCTATAGTTTCCTTTTTCTTCTTTCACTAAAACCATTGCTGTCTAATGTGATGTTATGGGTAGAGAGAAAGGAGCGCTCAGTGCGCATTTTTACGCATCAGTGCAATAATAGGAGCGCTCCTCTCGCAGCTGCTCCTCTCGCCCGGAGGAGCTCGGGCGAAAACATAGAGTTCATGTTCAAATTAATTTATTTATCCAGTTTTTTATTATCTCTCAGAATACCTGTGCTGTGCCAGGGGGGAAAGATGTCCCCGATTATTGCGCGTTAGGATGCATGAAAAATCAGACAAAAATAAGCAGAACTTAAGTTAATTAATTCATTCACCATCCTTGAGTTGCTCTAAATCTGCCTTTTTTCTTCTTTTAACTAATCTTCTTTTAACTAAAGCAAATGATTAAATCATAAGAATAAAAATGAAATACAAATAAACAAATAGGTATTTAAATGTAAGCCAGTTGAGATTAATATGACTCTTCCATCCACAAACATCTATTAGATGGTTTAAGATGTTTGATAAGGATTCATAAGAGGTCAGATTTCTCATGAGGGGCGAAATGTTCCAGTTTCTCTGCTGATTCTGGCTCCCTGCCATTATCAACTAACACCTCTCTACGAACACTTTCGTCAAACCTGTCTTTTGAGACCATGTGCAGACATTTTTAAGAGTGAGTGGGAGGTGAAGCCATTAACACTCAGCTGAGCCTACTGAGCTCCACAGGAGAGCCGCCTGACACTCTTCCATCGTGACGTGACCTTGAGTGGGAAAGAATTATTAGTCAGAAGGTGCTAAACTTGAACATAGATCACAGAGAAGCTCATCCTGCTCAGATTAAAACAGAATGAGGCTTTTGAGCTCACACGCCATGACACACAGAGGCATTTTATCACCCTCAGCATCCAGGCCACATCTCTGACAACCTGGGTCAAATGATGCCCTTGAGAGGTGTAAGGCACAGACGCAGCCCATTGGCTGTAAGTTGCATGGCCTTTCAGTGTTTGGTTGGTTAATCTGAAGTGATCTCCAGATTACAAGAGGGAAAAAATAACATGAATGCTCCCTCTCCACAGGAAATGACCTTCCCTTTGACACAAAGCGTGTCTCTTCTAGTGTTTCTTTGTGTTCTGATGCTGCTGCTGATTTGATCCAGGCGTTCATATTTCAGCTTCTGAAACATCAATTGATTATTTTGTCCTAAGGACGTTCTTTGTTTTCCGTCTCCGCACAAAATATTCTCATTAATCTTTTTTTTTTTGCTTTTGTTTTCATGAGATGTTACACCTCTGGCTTTTCAGAGCCAGTTTGATTAAAATCCTTATGCCCAGTTGGCTCACACTGTCTGTGGCTGAAAGCTAATTTACCAATTAACATTCTAACAGTCTGGAAAGGAGAAAACACTTCCTGCCTGCCCCCTGCTGGAGCCAGCACCAGAAAGCTCAGTCCAATGTTCCATTCTTAACTTTGGACCCTTTTTAAGGCATCCAAGCTGTTGTGGTTGGGTAGATACAATGCTAAGTTTTATTTTTTTTATGGAATGTTTCTGATTGCCACTTTGTTCATGGGACAATATTTTCAAAACAGAAAAATGCCTCTGTAGAGAAGAACTAATAATGAATAATAACAATGCCCATGACTAACTACAACATTTAATTTCCCTTTTGGATTAATAACCTTTTTTAATAACTTTTGAATTTAAATCAGTTAATGAGATATTATGCATCAGATTGAAAAACCATTGGTTTTGTCTTTATATTTTAAACCTTTAGATTGTATGTTTGCTCAGAAGCTTAATCCTTGGAGAATAAAATGGTTTAGCAGAACGTATCAATGCACAGAGGCAAATATTTGTAGTTAACAAACAAGATAGGATAAGAGGCTAAGACTGCTCAGCTTTTCTGTAGGACATTCATTTGTTTCCTCCAAGTGTGTGTAAGCTATCTCAGGGGAATCTGGCTTCCTTCCACAGTGCAAAAATAATCATTAGGTTATTTGTTTTCTCTAAATTGTATAAATTACTCTTAGAAGTAAACACTGTTGCACAGGATGGGCCCTCGACTCCGATGTCCCATTTCTGATAACAAAAGATCAAGTATAAAGAATAGATGGATAGATAATTTACTGCACAGTCATCACTACAGACTCTAGTTTAAAGGTTGCCAAATGTTACAGTCATGATTATAACTGCTGTTATTCAGCAATAAATATACTAAAATATTTGTATTTCAGACACTTAAAACGGTAAAAACCATTATAGTTTGTTTGATGCTCAACAGTGGTGCTGCAGTCAGAACCAAACCAACTGAGACCAAAGAATACTGACCTTTAGAGGCAGAGACCAAGAAGTGTCTAAGATCTTTAGAGTTCGAGATCAAGACAAGTCAAAAACCTTTAGAGGCCAAGACCAAGATAAGTCTAAGACCTTTAGAGGCAGAGACCAAGACAAGTCCAAGATCTTTAGATGCTGGGACCAGTAAAAGCCCAAGACCTTTAGAGGCCGAAACTAAGACCTTTAGAGGCAGAGACCAAGACAAGTCTAAGACCTTTAGAGGCAGAGACCAAGACAAGTCTAAGATCTTTGAGATGCTGGGACCAGTAAAAGCCCAAGACCTTTATAGGCCGAAACTAAGACCTTTAGAGGCAGAGACCAAGACAAGTCTAAGATCTTTGAGATGCTGGGACCAGTAAAAGCCCAAGACCTTTATAGGCCAAAACTAAGACCTTTAGAGGTAGAGACCAAGACAAGTCCAAGACCTTTAAAGGCCTAGAACAAGACAAGCCCAAAACCTTTAAAGGCAGAGACCAATAAAAGCCCAAGACCTTTAGAGGCCGAGACCAAGACAAGTCTAAGATCTTTGACATGCTGGGACCAGTAAAAGCCCAAGACCTTTATAGGCCGAAACTAAGACCTTTAGAGGCAGAGACCAAGACAAGTCTAAAACCTTTAGAGGCAGAGACCAAGACAAGTCCAAGATCTTTAGAGGCAGAGACCAACAAAGTCTAAGACCTTTAGAGGCAGAGACCAAGACAAGTCCAAGACCTTTAGAGGCCTAGAACAAGACAAGCCCAAGACTTTTAGAGGCTGACACCATGACAAGTCTAAGACCTTTAGAGGCAGAGACCAAGACAAGAGCATATAAGGTCCTGGCCTTGCCTCGGTCCTGGTTGGTACGGTCTTCCCTATAACACTACTAAACATGTTGAGTAAAAGTATCACAGACCTTTTGGAGTATGTAGGAGAAAAACAAATCCCTCGTTTAGGGCATGCATATGCATTCACATGTCTATAAATAACAGTCTGGTACCCATTGAGACCTGAGCTATGCTCTGTGAAAAAATGCTTAAAGAGGACCTGATTATCAGTTAAGACTCTTTAGCTTTCAATCTTGAAAAAGGGAAGAAATGATGGCTTGATGCATCTAATTTACCAATATACAATAGTTCATTTATTTCTAAAGCACTTGAAATACAACATTGCAGCTGACTGAATATATATAAACAATAACAAAATAAATAAAAATAATAACAGCTAGATAAATATTTGAAGATAGAAATTAATCTCAAATACAAAGAAAATTTTAACATTAAGACACAGATGTTAAGCAAAAATTATGTGTTTTTAAAATGAGAAAGAAATGGAGCCTCCCAGAGCTTAAGCTCATTTCACAATGTAGGAGCCAAAGCCTCTGAGCCTCTGTCTCCACTGGATGTATAAAAGTGACTGCTAAAAACATCTGTTCAGATGGTCTAAGAACACATGATATAAAGCAGCAACAGGTCAGATAAATATGCTAGATCCATTCAAAGATTGAAATACAAACTAAAGAACTCAAAAACCAAAGATATGTGCTATGGTTTACCTGCAGCAGCTAAATATCATGCAGCAGCATTTTGAAGCAGCTGTAACCATGAGAGGGAGGCCTGACTAACTCTGATCAAGAGAGAGCTGCAGAAATCCAGACGTGAGGTCATGAAAGATCACTGTCTCTAGTGGGACTTAGAAAGGGCTTTATTTTTGACATAAAAATAGATCCTTACCACGCTGTACATATGGCTGTCAGATTTCATGCAGGAGTTCATTTTATCCCCCTACTTTGTAACAATGAATTTCCAGTATGTGGGTGAAAGAGGAAAAGTCAAAGGTGGGCATATTGCTGCTGATGTCATCGAGAAAATCCGATAGAGACTAAATGAAGCTATTATGTTGACTTGACAGATAACCATATATATATGAAACAGCCAACCAGTATTTCTAAAACTAATAGCAGAAGATAAAGTAGGAACATTAGAGCCCCAAGAATAAACCTTGGTTTTATAGAACCTGATAGGATTTAGCCTGAAGCTGACTGTTAAGCTTTAATGTCAAAAGACAGTCACTGGTCATTTTAAAGCATTTAGGGCCTGATCTGCAGAAGGTTTGCATGTCTTCACACATGAGCAACTTTTCTGGTATGAGCAATAAAAGAAGCAAAGTTTTTAGCATTTGTAATCAAATCCTTTATGCGACTTTATGTCTTCTTTGATATTAAGAGTTGTGGAGTCCATTTGGGTACATTACTGTTTGGAAGCAAACAACATGTTCTATAAATGGGAAAAAAAAAATCAATCCAGAAGTAAAACTTTGAAAAACATTTTAAAGAACATTTTTTTTTTTTTTAGAATAATGTTGATCTGAGATTTTATTCTTTTTCGCCCATATTTTTCATGTCATATTTTTCTTAATTCAATTTTTTCAAAAATGTTTTACAGGTTTCAGATTTTCATTTTTTTTTATTTCAATTTTTCAGATTAAGCTTTATGAAATGCATTATTTTCAAAGTGCATTTCAAATTCTCTTCACTCCAAGCCCAGTAGAAACCTCACATTGACCAAAAAAAGATGTTTGCTAACAACGATGCACACCAATAGGAATGTGTCTTTGCTCCTCACCCCAGAAGAAAGCCAACCCAGTTTGCATGTTCTCCCAGTGCATGTGTGTATTCTCACTGGGTACCCCAGCTTCCCCCCACAGTCAACAAAAAAGACTGACAGGTTAACTGGCTTATCCAGATTGTGTGAGTGGGTGTCCATGGTTGTGTGTCTCTGTGTTGCCCTACGACACACCGGCGACCTGTCCAGTGTATACCCTGCCTATGACCAGAGATAAACTCCAGCCCCATCTTGACCCTGATGGATGGATGGAAGGAGGGATTGATTTTGACATTTGTTAAAAAAAAAAAAAAGTGATATAAACACACATGTTTTAAGCCGGTTACAAGAAAATAGCCCTGAAACATATTCCTAGTTCTTTTAATGACATTTGTGAAAATTCAACTCAAATATTCTTTAGAAAACCTGCTAAAGCTTCTAAACCTGGTATTTGTCATTATATTATATCAAAGCTATTAGTCGAATCTTTAGCTTTTTCAGCCACTGCAGAAGGTCCAAAAAGCCATTAGCTGCAGACTCCAAGTCTAGATCAGGCAAAAATGGGAGAAGGGGTCACAGGTGCCCTCCAAGAGGAAAAGCATTGCTACCCTTCCTCATGAGTGGATGTGGAACAAGCCGAAGTCTGAACACAGATCATTGTTTTGTTTCCAGAGGGCAAAAGATGTGACCAACACAGGAAGGAAGCATAATAGTGATTAGTTCTTTGCTCTATAAGAGCAGGAAGAAAGAAAGAAATCTCTCAGAGCAGAGCTGAATGAACAGAAGGAAGCATGTTTACTCCCCCATCCACATGTACATTCTCATTTTTCCACACACATACGACAGCTGCAGCTCTTCTGGCTCTTTCCTTCATTACCCATCATGACTGGCTAGATACTTCAAGTAAATTATAAAGCAAAGAAGAGACGTTCCTACTTTGAATTTCTGAAGAAGAGACAAGCATTTATTTCTTTTTTTTATTTTTTTATATATCTGTTAAAGTTGGAACCGCAAAAGGCTCGATTAGAGCAGCGGCATGCAAAAAATGGCTATTCAGGGCCGGCCCAAGGCTAAACTGGGCCCTGATCAGAACCTAGAGACCATTTTCAGATAGACCATCACCCACCAACAACCCCAGGACTGTCTTTTTTTTTTTTTTTTTGGTTGCGCTATTTAATCAAACTTAAAAGTAAAACAAAAGGTGAAAACTGTTAACAAAACACTGATATTTTCTTTTGGAAATGTTACATAAAGAAAAAAAATATATATATATATATATATTTACTGGGTTTTATCTCCCAAAAAGTAACAATTTCAATTCAATCAAAGTAGCAAGTTACTAGACAAAATAACTACGATCTTAAATCTTGATAAAAATAGATTATTTTTCTGTTACATTGTCAACTGTCAAATTTCCAATATAGAATATTAAATATAAATTAATTAATTTAATCAATTTATCAAAATGACGACACATCTGTAGACATGTGCTGGTTTAAACCATTTTGATGTGTGTGGTTTAATAAGTCAGCCAAGATCCTAATCTGCAATTTTTTTTATGAAGGTTTGACTTTTATGCTTAATGTTCATAATAAAAGTACTGAAGAATTTCTTGAGTTCTGATCTAAAAAAAAAAACAAACAAACATTTGTAAGGAAGGAAGCTTTTCTTTCTCACTAAACATTCTTCCTTTAAAATGAATTTTTCTCCCTTTCTTGCAGACAAGAACGAGAAGCTAATTTTGCCCAGAAGAAAGCAGAGAGGGCCACAGTTAGAACCCATTTCCGGGAAAAGTACAGACTACCAAAGGTAATCTAAAAAAATCCTTGTATTTCTAAACTCAATCATTCTCAAACTAACAAATGGAGCCAGCTTTCTAATGTCTCTTCTTCTTGTGTTTCTTCAACTCAGAACGAGCTAGATGAGACCCAGATCCAGCAGGCAGGGGATGATGTGGTGCTTCCCACAGAGCTTGCTAAGATGATCGCTGAGGACAACCAGGAGGAAGCACACAAGCAGTCTGTCCTGGGCCAGCTCTCCAACATCCAGAATGTGGACATCGATCAGCTGAAGGACAAAGCCCAGGCCACACTGGAAGACCTCAAAAAGCAGACGGAAAACTGCAGCCTCATGTGAAATGGGCAGAGCTGCTCCACAAATCAGTTTTACCTGTGCAGATATTGATGGGAGGCAGAGCTTCTCTGGGTGTAGACATTTTCTCATTGCTTTCGTGGAATGTCAGTTTGCAGAGTTGCATAATTTTTGTTATTATTACGTGCAAGCCGATGAGATCTTTGGCTTTCTAATCAGTCAAAATCATTTTAAGTCCTAATCATCATGCCTGAATGTCATTCACAGTTTTACATAAAGAATAACAAATTTAAATGTTAATCAATTTGCACTCTGAAAAAACTGAGGCATCACCAGTGAGAACATTTCTGCAGGCTTGAGCAAGTTTTCCTCCTGGTAAACATGTCCAGTGTATCAGTTCCTTCATCCCCTGTGCTCTCCTCCACTCTCTGTACCTCACCCGGCCAGTGATGACACCGTGTGATTCAGCAGCAGAGGTCGTAGCAGTGTGCAAATGTGCATTTATTTCTTTTTTTTTTTATATTTGTTTAAGTTGGAACCGCAAAAGGCTCAATTAGAGCAGTGACATGCACAAAATGGCTAACGTTCAGGGCCGGCCCAAGGCTAAACTGGGCCCAGATAAGAAACTGGGGACCATTTTCAGATAGACCATCACCCACCAACCACCCCAGGACTGTTTTTTTTTTTTTTTTTTTTGGTTGCGCTTTTTATTCAAACTTAAAAGTAAAACAAAAGGTGAAAACTGATAACAAAAACACTGATATTCTGTCTGTAAGTTTTGGGAATGTTACATAATGAAAAAATATATATTTATATTTACTGGGTTTTATCTCCCAAAAAATAACACAGTTTAAATTCAATCAAAGTAACAAGTTACTAGACAAAATAACTGCGCACTACGATCTTAAAGGCACACTATGCAACATTTTTCAGTTAATTAATGTGTTCCATAACGTTTTGGATGATTA
>NW_015150724.1:731805-767868 GCF_000732505.1 Cyprinodon variegatus | reverse complement strand
CTTTCGCCCTCTGGGGGGAGCCTCGATGGAAAATCAACACCGGTTGCATAGTGTACCTTTAAATCTTGATAAAAATAGATTTTATTCTGTTTCACTGTCAACGGTCGAATTTCAAATTTCGAATATTAATTATGAATTATTTAATGTAATAAATTTATCAAAATGACTCCACATCTGTAGACATGTTTGATGTGTGTGGTTTGACAAGTCAGCCAAGATCCTAATCTGCAATATATTTATGAAGATTTGACTTTTATGTTTAGTGTTCATAATAAAAGTACAATAAAGCACATTAGATGTTTAGGAAATTGATATTTATGCACATTTACAGGCTACAAATAGCAATAAAGATGAACAATAATCCTTGACAAGCTATTTAACAAAAATGAAATAAACTTTAATTTTTCGGGGTAACAAAAAAAAGCAGCAAGATGTGTGTTTTAGTTTAACTGTGTACGAAAATAATAGAATAATAGTAACTTATTCCATGCAAGTGAATCCATTATAAATGAAGATGTATTGATAAAGCCAGGCGGCCAAAATTAGAGCAGCTTCTAACAGACACGGATAAAGTCTTTTTTCCCGAACATAAAGAACTAATCTCAGGAATGTTTAGCCTTTTATTTCACCAAGCAAACCATTACATACGGAACACCCGCCCACATTACGTCCCCTCAGCCAGTCAGCTGCATGTATGCCTCCAACTCTGCGGTTCACTGAACGTCTCTCGGGTTGTAGTACCATGCCATTTTAGATTGTAACTGACGTAAACAATGTTACCAATATAAGAAGTAATCAAACAGATTAGAAACCCCCAAAAAACCAATGTGTGCAAAGGTTTTTCTTTTAGATTTTTTTAGATTAACAACTGCCAACTGTTATATTCTACTTTAAATTGAACATGTATCCATGCCTTTTAAAACTATTTGGTATATAATGAAGGGAAATCAGAAGCAAACTCATTCTTGTAAATTTGCCTACAAACAGCAATGCAGTCATGACTTCGTACTCTCTGTTTGTATCAAACCGTTTTCATTCCATCAGCCATTTTGCACCTCTGTACCTCAGCTGGAAAATTCCCAGTTACTCTCAAAACCTTTTTTTGTTTCAATTTGAAAACATTTTTGTTTCAGATTTCTATTTATGAAACATGTTCTCTGGTTGCAACAATAATGGACCAAAATTCACTCCATACATTTGGAAGAGACTTATCTTGTGAAAAAATAGCCAATCCGATTTAAACAAAGATCTCTGAGTCATCTCCCGCATTAGCTCAAAGTCGACTGCTTACATTTATTGCTTTGGGATATGTGATGATTTTAGAAATATGCTAGAAGTCATCTAGTGGCAAAGCAGGTACGAAATGTCCCACAGAGGGTGCCGTACATCAGTGCTAAACATCCTCCGATTGGCTGCTCTTTATTGGGAGCTAAAAAAGTTCCAATGTTAGAAATAGTTTGCCTGAAAAAGTGAAAAGCATCGTATGTAGTGAGGGGACCAAAAAACATTTGTTTTTTATTTTGCTGCATTTTTTTGGTGCCTTGTTTGTGGAGGTTTTCTTATTTCATTTGTTCATCTAAATGATTCATCTCTTACATCAGTTTTCTCTTTTTGTTTAAAAAACTACAAATAATTATTCACTTGTTTAGGTGCAGTAAAAAATAGCTGTGATGAATTACTTACATGGTGTGCAAAGTTAACCCAACTTCCATAACAACACCATTACTATCGCATATATATCTCTATATATATATATATAGTGTGGAAATCTGTTTATATGCTGCTTCCTGAGGGATGCTTGTAATGGTATAGAGGAAACGCTTTCAGAGAGGTATGCCAAAGCCTTTGTAGATAAAACTCTGACAAACGCAGAGGAAATGGCACCAGTATATATCAGATAGTTTGCTTCTGATGTGTGTGTAAATCCAGCTGAGTCTACATACAGATATTAATGTTCTATGTGGAGTCGTGTGTCGTTTGCCTCCAGCAGGTTTTTTTTAACCATTTCCAACAAGTTGCTGGGTCCTTGTGGTTTTGTCAACCGTCCCACCATCCGTCCCCGTCTTCCATTTCATCTGCCGATTCGTGCTGGTGGATGTTGTGTTGTTAGGCCGGTGTGTTGTGTTCAACGGCGTCTTTGTAAAAGGAGGGAAGCAAAAATAAGAAAAGAAAAGAGTCTGCTCCTGTGGTTGGGACACAGTCAGTCGGTCGACGTGGGCTTAGGAGAGGATTCTGTGTTACATTGATGTAAAACACATTTTCTTCTATGTGACCTAATTTGAGGTTTTTAATGTAACTTCTGTACGGCAGGATTTGTTTGCTGTGTGTGTTTTTTTCTGTAAATGAAGCTAACTGTGTTTTGTTGTTCCCCAAAATAAAACACAAGGGGAGGGGGATTTTCTCTTAGGTGCCATGCTGCTACCGAATGAAGGCCGAGGCAAAGTATTTTTAGTGCAATGAATATTATATTAATTACCTAGAATTAATATAGGAGGAAAGTTGCAATAACTTATTTTCAAATAAAGCTACTAGAATCGGCCATTTATGATTATAAAATGGTATCAACTGCTGGAAGCCAAGCCATAAAATATTAACTATTTGTTTTATATAAGTGTGAGACTTGAAATTACTAATTCAATAATCCCAATACATTAATATACACCTTGTGCAGTGACACTGTGGATCAGATTTATTTTTGTTTTTAAGAAAAGGCTGCAATGACAGTGCTTTCTTGATCTTAGGCTTTTTCTTTGTGTTAACGTGCGTCTGTAAATGTGAGAGTACTTCGGTGATGTTTTCTTTTTTGAGTATTAACTGCAATAAAATGATTTTTTTTTTTTAGTTTGTTGTTGATTCATCAGCTTTTTGAAAAGATCTTTTCTTTATAAAACTGCAGCAGCTTGAACAGCAGATGGAGACAAAAATACACCCAGGAATCCAGATGGAGCCAAAGCGACTTGGGAAAGGTGGACAGATGGGGATGGACAGGTTAGATCTTATTACGAGATGACAAACAACTTATAAATCTCTATCTGACATACCTGTAAAATGCACTTCACTTTAATAAACAGATATGTTTATTGATTTTTAATAATTAATGCAAAAAAAGAGAATTATGAGTCAGACTGTATAATTTAAGGAGTCTATTCTAATCCACATTTATTAATTTCAGACAGTGTCTGGTTTGAAATGGAAAGCACCTTAATGTTAACTGCATCAAAAATGTAAATCAAAAGAATTGAATACTAGCCAATTAAAATTAAATAAGGCAAATATAGCTGGGGAAAAAAACAATAAAAAACTCACTCCTACAATAACTGATGGGGCCATTAGCAGCTATGAAGTAATTATTGACTGATTGATTGATTGATTGATTGATTGATTGATTGATTGATTGATTGATTGATTGATTGATTGACTTTATTGATCTCACAGTGGAGAAATGTACTCGTTACATCAGCTGAAATATTTAAAGAAGAAGAATTAAAAATTTTAATTCTTATGAACTGAAGGTCTTGTTGGGTTTATGTCTTCACCAGTGTTGCTGAAGGATGGGCTGAAACTTTGGCTCATATTCGCAGAAAAACAGCTCAAAACCAACGATAAAGGATGGAGAGCGTCTGCAGAGAAATAAGGGAGCAGCTGTTAAAATGGAGTACGAGTAATCAGAATGTAAATGCATGACACTTTTTATTTGTTTTGCTTTAGCTTTATTTAAGTGTTTACGGTAACTAGAGCTGTTCATATGAATTGCACGTATTCCCCTTTCCCTTGGTACAAATGTATGTGTTTGCTGTGTTGTGCATCTTTGTGATTTCTGCCTAATGAATCCTCCTGTCATCCAGAAACAAGAGAAAAACAAAACATTTTAAAAATCGCAAGCACAACACCAACTTTGAAGCACAGCAGTGGAGGGTGATGACCTGGGCTGTGTTACAGCTGCAGAACAAGTTTATTATGCCAACATTTCATTTTTTTTTTGTAACTAAGGAGAGTGATGATCCATTATTACAGAGAACGAGTGAGACAGAGAAGCGTTTAAAAAAGTAACAGATCTGTGAGGGTCAGGCATTTGGCTTGTTTTTGTGTTACCAACTACTTATTTTCAACTTTAACCTAAAGATAAATATTCTTTCAAAATCACACAATGTTCCTGAATTTGTATCTCTTATAACTGAAGTAATAAAAAAAAAAAAAAAAAAAAAAAAAATCTTTCTATGGACTCTTAAGGGCTCATTATGTTTAAAGCACTGATATTCAGCGCATTCCACGCGTCGAAATTACATAATTTTGGGCTTCCACGCGAATTCCATGCAGAGAAAATTCTGGTGTGGGTTTGCAAATGTTAACATCTAGAGACAGCCCATGATTTGGACTTCGCCAGCAGGAGTTGCTGCTTGCTAGCCATGTTTTCCTCGTGGATCTGTCTGCGTAGTTACAAATTGGTGCTTCGTTGGAAAGATTCTGTCCATAGGGAGTCCACAATGACGGGCATGGAGGCCCAAAATTACGTAATTTGGCCGCACAAACCTCACAGACAGTTCAACCATTAAAGCTTAGCTTTAATTATTATGTAATAACACAACTATCTCTGGAGTAAGAAAGGTGAAAGAAATGTATGATTCCTGAAGAACCAAGATGTTCCAAAAGCAAAGTGACTCTCAAAAATGTTTTTGTTTTTTTCTTTTCTGGATTGATTATTTTTGAAACTTCAATTTTAAAAATGTGTTTGTTTGTTTGTTTGTTTGTTGCTTTTCTATGTGTTCTAAATTTCCATTTTCTAAAAACATTCTTTCCTTGCAACAAAAACAGAAAACAAAAATAAAGAGAAGCAAAATTCACACCATACTGGTTAAAACAAAATGAGACTCAGCTGCAAAGAAATGTGTGTTTGTTTGTTTTGTTTTTTTAAATGTTTTCTAAATTTCTATTTTTCTAAACACATTCTTTGCTCGCAACAAAAATGGAGAAACAAAATTCACTCCATACTGGTTAAAACAAAATGAGACTCAGCTGCATAGAAACCAAAAGATAAAAAGTTCTAGTATCTGCAAATTTAACAACATCTGTGTTTTGTTAAATAAGAATAACTTCTGTCTCTGTAGGAGGAGTCACATGTTGCTGTTTCTCTTTTTCTCAGAATAAACATTTAAACATTTTTTAAAATCCTTTAATAAGACTCTCATTAAAAAGAGTACAGGATTTTTATTATAGCGTTACTACTTTGCTTTGCAGCACTAAAGCCTAAATTTGGTGAGTATATGTGAATTATTATGGTGCTAATCATTTATTCACCTGTTTGTTTATTTAACTGAAGTTATCACAGCCTTGAGGGAACTTTTAGTTTGGGCATCAAACTGCTCTGTGGGGCTTGTGCAAAACTGGCACAAGTTACACGAGGGGGTAGACCTGGAGCAACTTTACCCCTTCGCAAAAGAAGTTAGTTACCATTTCAATGGCAGTAAAGCCTGAGCTATTGCTGGTTTTCAAGTGTGGTTTGAAAGGGAATAGCTGTAAAATATATTGATGCTGAACCCCTCCCTATTGACAGGCTGCAGTGCGTGAACAATCTTCAGCCTGGAAAAACACTGGGCCGCTGCATGGCCAATCTGACACAATCAGGGTGAAACGGGCCAGAAAATACCATTCTCCCCTATTCTCCTCTCTCAATCGGGGGCTTAAAACTGAGCAGAATGACAGCGAGGGAGGGGCAGTGTGACAATTAGCGAGGAGCTCTAAGAGAAAGGAGCTATTGCTGCTCTGGTGAAAGCTGGTGCAGAAAAGTTGCAGATGTGACCTTTCTGTAATGGAATGCATTTTGCAAGCTCCCCCTCCTGGCTGCTGCTCTAACTTGTGTTTTGCCAGAAGAAGCTAACAGTGGTGGTGGTGTTGGGGGGTAGGGAAGGGGGACCACACAGATCCTTGGTTTCATGCAAGCAAAATTATAACCGGTTTCATCCAGCCACTCATCATATACTGTGCCTGGTAAGAACATAACCCCTAAACCTATTTTTTTTCTCTTTTCCATCAAAAGTTAAATCAACATGAGCCACTGCTTAGGAGCCCAAAGCCAACAGGAGTTCCTATAATTGCTTTTATTTATTACAGTTCTCACAATTTTTATTAGGAAAGACGACTCAGGGTTTGCAGTATTGATACATTTTAATCAATTTAAGGAGTTAAAAGTCCCAAGAGCCAATGTTGGATTATTGTGTTTAGCTCAATTTGTTCATACGTCTCAGCAAAAATAATCCAATTATCAATGGTTGTTTCCCAGATTAAACCAAATCTGAATTGAAACGCTGTTATTGGTGACGAGGTTCTTAACTAGAGGGCCTTCGAATGCTTAAAGCAACACTGATAACAGTTTCTAAAACACCAGAGAGGCTGTTTAATTTTGCACAGTGCAGTGTGACCAGTTGTTTTCAAACCTTAAAGTTAGAGGTTTTAGCGCCCCTAGTGGCCGTTGCTTTATGACTCCATGACACTACAACCCAGGTTACAACACAAATCTCAGAGCCATTCAGTTGAGTATGATGTCACAGGTGGACATAAGTTAGTGCTTATCAGTGAGCCTGAGGATTGGAGGCCAAGCGGTTGGAGAAACTTTGAAGAGTCCCTGGTTTGATTTCTGAGCCAAATAAAAAATAAATAAATATTGGTGTGATAAGAAACGAACTGCCTTGAAAATGTTACAAATTTTAAAAAAACATAAGTGATTTGGGCCAAAGTTAAGACCATGGAGGGCAAAACACCGGAACGGTATTTAGCTCGATCTATCTTGCTAAAGGCATAGCATGTTACTCTTGGCCACTAGGGGCGCTAAATAGCTTATATAACTCCATTACTATATAAGAGCCTGTGGGAACAGAAGGGCACAAAAGCGTATGTACTTCCTGCGGAGGATGAGGAGAGCCCACCTGCCCCCCCCCCATCCTCCCCTCCTTCTCCAGAAGCACCATAGAGAGCGTTCTGAGCAGCTGTCTCACTGTGTGCTGTGGAGGCTGCAGCGCCTCAGACTGGAAGAAGGTGAGAACAGCAGAGAGGATCATGGGGGCTCCTCTTCCCTCCATTAAAGACATTTCATCCCAGCACTGCGTGTCCCGAGCCCGTGACATCATCAATGACCCCTCACCCCCCCATCCAAGGACTGTTCTCCCTGCTGCCCTCTGGGAAGAGGCTTCACAGCATTCAATGCAGGACCAGCAGGTTCTGCAACAGCTTTTCCCCCTCCTCCATCAGACGACTGAATGTTGAATAAATTCTAAATCATGTCACTGAGTCTTCATCAAACTGATAACATTAAACCAAAATACTGCATATTTGCACCATATATATTCAATCCTCTGAACTTCCATTGCATTGCATGTTTTTGCACTATGTTTTTTTTACACTGTTTACATTTGATCGATGTTGCACTTTATGAAATGAAGATGTTCATTTCACTGCTAATCTGCTGCTCATTTACTGTCTGAAAGCTGTACAAAGCAGTATACAAAATGACTAATAAAAGTTCTCTAAGGCTAAGTCTATGGCCGTTAAGCGATACATTTTTCCAGGTAACATGACCTGGCCAACAAGAATGCATCTTCTCCCAACTTATATAGTCATTATTTCAAAGGGGGGGTTGGACACTCATAGCATTGATAGTGTCAAGCGCTGTATATTGGCCTGAGGAATATTTTAAAATAACTCATGCATCAACTCTTTAGGTGAACAAAGTCAGCTGTGTGCGTTTAACTCTGGTGACCTTCCTGGTCCTTGGTGAGAAAACTGAAAAAATCCCCACAGCATGACACTGCCACCATCATGAGATCATGTACATTTTAACTCTGCTTTGCCCATAATATCAAATTTATTTTGACTTATTTTGATCCCATCTAACCAGAGCATCTATGTTTACTCTAATCTCTAACGGGCTTTATGCACAGCTCCGCTACTTCATGAAGGCAGCTCCTTTCTAAGAAGAAAGAAGTTTTCAGTTCTTTGAGAAAAGGAGCCTCAGTGGAAGTTCAACTGAAGAAACTCGTTGCTCTCCTCCATCCACCTGCGACACAGCCGATCAGCTTTGAACTACGCCTCCACGAAAGCCAATCGGCATACAAAGTTCATCTTAAAAGGCCTCCGATCTGCACTTGTCTGCTCCTGTGCGCAGGCGGTGTGACTTCATTTAGATGACCCTGTTTCCTCCCCCCTCCAGCCCCTCCTCCACCATCGTAGCTAAAGCTTCATCAGAGCGTCATTCCTCCCGGAATCTTACTGCGTTCCCCCTGTCTCATCTCACCCGCTCCATGTTGAGCCTGGTTCTGCCAGAGGTTTCTTCCTAACGGGGAGTTTTTCCTCTCCACTGTCGCTTCATGCTTGCTCATCATGGACAGGTTCTCTCAACCTGTGTTATCCAAACTGGACTTCCATCTTCCAGGTCCCTGAGTGAAGCTCTAGTATCAGCTCACGCAGTCCACTGGATCTCCCCATAAAGCTCAGCAGACCGTCTCTCCAACCAGCAGTCTACAGACTGACCAACTCCATCTATCTCCACTCCAACCAGCAGTCTACAGACTGACCAACTCCATCTATCTCCACTTCACCACCAGTTTCAGGCCTGGGGGGGAAACAGCCCTATTCTTTGCTTCTATTCATGCATTTCTATCAAAATTAAGCGCTGTTTCCTGCAGAGGTCTGAATACCAAAGACAAAGTTATTGTATCAATAAATTTCTCCTAATTATCTTTTCTCTTTGTGTGAGTTTTTCAGATTGAAATGTTGTCAGGTATCATATTATAGTCATAATATCAACTTTCAAAGTCATAATTAATCCAAAAAGGAGGTTATTGTTTTAGTCAGGTTTGTGTTTGTTTGTTTGTTTGCTTGCTGCTCTCATACTGAGGTTATAAAATATAATAATGTGACTTTAGAGGCCTCTGGTTATAGTGCGGTTTGTTAATGCATGCCACACTTTTTCAGATTTTTACGTAAAAAACTGAAAATCAAAACATCCTTCTCCCCCCACTACTCTGTGTTGGTCCCACCAACCCGCAGTGAAGTGTGGTTTGTAACGGGACAGGTCAGACAGCTGAAGCGCTAGAATCACTTCTGCAGGCCGCCGCAGCTTCTCTCCGATTTGTGGAGCTGGAAGTGGGACTCGGATCCACAACCAATCGTTAACCAGGATAGTAAATGAAAGAAGAGAAAGGGAGGGTGTGGGGTGGGGGGGATTTTTCCATTCTTTCCTGGACAGAGGGAGGGGTGCTGTGGAGAAATGCTCGACGGACCGTGAAGCGTTACAGCCAGAGGCAGGACAAAGACGCGCGTAGCGGGACGCGGGGAAACCTCCGGACTATTTCCAAAAAAACTCAAACAAACAAACAAACCAAGTCTGGATGGATGTTAAAAGTTTTTGGCGAATCGAAGCGAGGATTGCTGAGAAACATCCGCGCTGAGGATCAGAACTCTGGTAAAGTTTTGGATCCTGTTTTGGACAGAGATGACCGTTTCTGCCACATTTCTCTCCCTCGCAGCCACTCGTGGTTGTTCCCACCAGCAGGAGAAACAAGCAGGACTCCGGGTTTTGGTCACTAAAGTCGGTTAGGGGGTTTGTGCGCTCTGCAGTCCGGATCTTGATGTAAACATTACAAAGTTCAGCCCAGCATGAGATGTGCGCGCAGCTCGCTGCCGCTCCTCCTGTGGCTCCTGGTGGCTCTGGACGCGCAGCTCATCTGCTGGCAGGCGATCCTCAAATGCCACGACGAGCCGGACTGTGAGCTCGCCTACGGTCAGTACTTGGCGGCGTGCGAGGGGAACATCCGGGGGACGAGGAGGCAGTGTCCGAGCCACTGCATCCAGGCGCTGATCCGGCTCAACAACACCCGCAGCGGCCCGGAGCTGGAGACCTGCGACTGCGCACAGGACCCGGACTGCCTGGGCGCAAAGCGGGCCATCGAGCCGTGCCTGCCCCGCAGACACCCCAGCGATGCGGGGGGGATCGGCTGCATGGAGGCCCGTCAGCGGTGCGAGGAGGACAGCAGCTGCCACGCCTCCCTGTCGGCCTACCTGTCCCACTGCGGGCAGCTGTTCAACGGCAGGAGGTGCTCCTCCAGGTGTAAGGCCACCATCCAGCAGATGCTGTTCATCCCCAACGGCGCGCTGCTGAACCGCTGCGTCTGTGACGGAGTGGAGAGACCTTTCTGCGAGGTGGTGAAGGACAACATGAGCAAGCTCTGCTCCATCGGGGACCACAGCGTGGTTTCTGACCGACCTGAAGTTGAAGACAACTATGAGGATGAGGATTATGATCAGAAAGCAGACAGAGAGGAGGTGCGCACTGACAGGTCCTCCGCCTGCCAGAGCGCACCCAGCCTCATGGGGTTGGTCCTCCTATGGATATTACTCTGAGGAGATGGAAGTTTGGATACCAGAGAGAACTGATGAAGCAGCTCTGCCTGTCACTGAAAAAAACAGCTTGTTTTAGGTGAAGGCAGATGACCTTTTTAAACAGCCTGTTTATTTGGTTAGCCTTCAATGCTTCCTAAAGTGTGGCTTTATTAAGACTTTCTGCAAACATGGAGGCCATCCAGCCTCTGTTTGCTCTCCTCTCTGTTGCACATTGTTGCAGTAACCACACTTCAAATATTTGTGGGAACCCGTCAGAGGACAGGCGTGAGTGTGGGTTCAACTACTTCATTTGACTAAAGTGCTTGTCTAGCACTTCTGCACACCCCCCCACCCCTCTTCCCTCTTGTTTTATTGAACTCTTCCTGACTTTTCCCCTCCCTCTCCTCTCCTCCTCCTCTCTGCACCCTGGACACCCTTTGAAAGCCCCTCTGTCTTTATTCTACTTTCACACCCCAAGGTTTAGCCTCCTGCAGTTTGTCCAACAGTTTTACCTGCTCTAATATCACAAGGCAGAGTCAAAAAAAGAAAAACATGCTTTAACCGCTGACTGTTTATCCTTTTTTTGTTTTTTTTTTGCTCCTACCTGTTCTTTTTCACACAAAAAATACTCTTTGAAATGTTGCCACCTAATCTTTGGTACTTTCCTCAGCATACATTAGATCAAGGAAACTTTATTTACGTTTAGATTCCTTTTTGACTACAGAGGAATTAGCTGTAAAACTCTGGTTTCAAATCTGGTTTCACCAAAGTGGAAACGACAAATAAGAAACATGGCAATAGGAAAAACTTTACATTAAAACTAGATTATTTCACATTCTAAACAAATATCCTATTGAAAATTTGTCTTGATTATTTTTATATAGTCAATTATTATCCCATCCAGTCTCTTCAAATTGGAACTTCCGGGGATACTGTATGGCCTGGGCTGCAATTAAAAACTCATTTTCCAATAAATGTCATCAATAACTTCAGTCTTCATCCAATTAACAAAAAACATGTTGTTTTGTCATAACTAAATTGTCACCTTTAACAAAAAATCTTTCATTCTAGCCCATAAATTACATTATAAATTGTGTTAGAAGATTTTATGAAACTGAGACTGCAGTGTCAAAAATGGATAGAAGCACGGACCAATATTTTTTGCTGTTTAAAGGTAAGGAAAAAATACATTTTCTTTAACTATTTTAACCAAATTTGTATGTTTGCAATACACAAATAAATTCTTTATGTATGGAAAGATATTAAACACAATATTTTGAAGTACATTAATCACCTGAGGGGCAGAAAACGAGAAAAGCAATTAAAATGAAGTAGTGAAAGTGATATATTCAAAATATGTTTTTTCATTGGAGCAAATGACAAAAAAAAAACACAAAGAGGCACATATGTCTCTGCTTTTAAGTGCGAGTTCTGAAAACAAGGTAATAAAACACACATTTACCATCTTTTTATGCCGTTTGCATCAACGCAGAAAAAGTTATGCAAACATAAAACTCAAGAAAGAAAAAAAAAAGTCTGAAACAGACAGTTCAAACCAGCCGCAGTTTGTTACTTGCACAATTTCATAGTCAGGTTTATTGCCTTAAAACATGTGCCTTGGATTCTTTTTACTGTGCTTGTTTAAGGCTGAGTGAATGAGCCACGCACCGCCTTTAAATGGAGGTGCTAATGTTCCCCATTTAAACGTCGTTCAAACCAGCCGGGTTTTTTTTTCACTTCCATCGCCTGTTTGAAGCTTTTCAGCGATGAAGGGAAACCTGCCGTAACGTTTTCTCACACTTAAAATAAAATGTTGTGTACTGTTAAATTATAAAGCTAGAATATAAAGAATGTTATCTATTTTGACAATATTTTTTTGCAGTAAAAGAAGTTTTTACCTAAATTTTATTTGATTTAGTGAAATCACAAGTATAGCAGCTTCATTGCAAGAGTTTTTTTTTTTTTGTTTGTTTGTTTTTTGGTAAAGTAGGCATAACTTGAATTCAGAGCAAGCTGTTCCATATGGAAGTTTTACAATAAAATGTTTATGACTCAAACAAGTGTCATGTTCTGTTTTGTGACAAAGAAATGTACTCTAAATAAACTGAGGTTAAGCAGTTTCTCAAATATATTGCATAGAAACCAAAGAGGATTCATGTTCTTTACAAAATGTTGAAAATGTTTTAACTTTGATATTATTTAGAAAGTCTCAGCTACGTTCTTTTTTTTTTTTTTTTTTTTTTACTGGGATGTTTTACATTAGATAGACAAAAATAACTTGCTGCTTTGAAGGTTTTTTGTTACAAAACATATAAGAAAAAAAGTGCCACACATTTTCCATTCCAATATTCTTTAAATCTGATAGCCCTAAATTAAATTGAATGTGAGCACATGCCTTTAAAATGAATCAAGCCGAGCTCAGCTGTGTGTAATTTAAACCAAGGCCTGAGGATTGTTAAAAAGCAAACAGCATCACTGAGACCAATAAACACTCTAGACAGATCAGGGGAAAAGTTACAAAAAAATAAAAGCTTGCAAAGCAATATATACGGCAGAAAGGGAGTCCTGTAATTCAAAGAGAAATCGCTGTTTGTCTCCATGCTGAAACACGGTAGTGGCTGCTTTTTTTTTTTCCCCAGAGACAGGGAAGCTGGTCAGAGTTGATGGAGAGCTGGGTGGAGCTAAATATAGGACAAAAGTGGGCTGATATAGTGCGGCTCCCGGGGAGCAATGTGGGGTTAAGGGTCTTAGAGTGGCAGTCTGTGGGAGTGGGGCTCAAACCTCAGGATTCCAAGCTCTATCCCCCTAACCACTAGGCCACCACCCCCCTATAATGATTTGTGCTGACAGAGAATCTGATTGGTTTCTTTCATTAAATATATTTTGTAAATAATATATTAAATAAAAATATCTAGATTTATAAAAGAAGCTGCTGTACTTTAAGCTGTAGCCACACTAAAGGTTTGGGGTTATAATGGAGGTCTGCAGCCTCCAGCCCCAGAGCCACTATTTCACTGATTAACTCTGCCCAGTTTTCTTTTTTTTTTGCTAGATTATTTTGCTTTATGCCGGTGTATTAAAAAAAACAAAAAAATCACTGGACCACATTGAGATCTTGGTCTAGAAACACCACAGCTTGGAGCCATGACTGGAGCAAAATGGAGACCCTAAAAGTAATAAAAAAACATTTTGAAAGCCATTTATCGTTTCCCTTTATCATTATGTGCTACTTTATGCGGGTTCGTCACATTACAATACATCAAGATTTGTTGTCACCTGACGAAATGTAAATCGTTCAAGTGGGACACCCTGTTTCCCAGGGCACTGCATAAAGAAAGGTTTGATGAATCTGTCGGATAAAGGATCCAAATTGAAATCCTCGCAATCAGCAGGAACAACCCCTGATAGAAAATGAAACCATTGCTCATTTGATTTATTTTGTAGCAAACAAACCATGTCAGATACATGACAGTAAAAAGTTTTTCATTACCAGCTAACCCTTCAATGTTTAAAAACAAAACATGTGAAAAAAGTTACTAATAAAAGATTTTCACCACTTGGGTGGAAAATGTATAAATATTTATGTTTTCATCCAGGTCAAGCGTATTTAAATTACTTAATTACACAACACTGATTCAAAATTAGGAGGCCATGAACCTAAAGGTTAAAACTGATTAAAACCTCTTAAAAGTTTTAATTCTATGGGCTCTAAGTTAGCTACCTTTTTTTTATTTACTTCAAACATCCTTTTATCTTTTACCATATGGTCTAATAGTGATCAAAAAATTAAATTTAAGACTTTTTTAGACCACTCTAAATTACATTTAATATAAAATTCACTTCCATACAGTGAAAAAAAGCATTGCTGGGATTTCAGTTGCCAACTACTTACAGAACTGTGTTGACGTTTGTATGTGTTGCAGAGATGGGAAGTAACGAAGTACAAATACTTCGTTACTGTACTCAAGTAGATTTTTCTGATATTTTTACTTTACTTTACTACTTATTTTTATGGTGACTTTTTACTTCTACTCCTTACATTTTTACACAAATATCTGTACTTTCTACTCCTTACATTTTAAAAAATTGGCTCGTTACTTTAGTTTTGAATCATTTCAATGGAGTTACCGTTATTATTTTTCACGTCATCAATACCAAATTCAATCTAATTGGATGGGAATCTACGTTGCATTTGACGCACCACTACAAGATGAATCGACAGATTCGGCGGTATTCATTGGCGGCAAATCATTGCAGCTTGGTGGCGGTGGCGTTAGCATAGTAGCATGGACGACGAGATGATTGAACATGAACACAACGGAGATCTAGTCCTATTGGCAGACATCCATTTAAAATGTAGGCAACGGCATGAAAAAAGTGGTTTCTACTTTTACTTTTATACTTTAAGTAAATTTACAAGCCTGTACTTTGTTACTTTTACTTGAGTAAAGAAGTTTAATCAGTACTTCCACTTTTACCAGAGTATTTTTTTAACACAAGTATCTGTACTTTTACTCAAGTACGGAAAGTGAGTACTTTTGCCATCTCTGATGTGTTGGGTTCTAAGAAATGTGAGTTTATAGAGGACGAAATGATCAGACACAGACAGGGATTTGCAACCACAGCCTCTGCAGAAGGGAGAAGAACTGCTAGCTCACAACTAGCACCTCCTCTCACTGCTCCCTTCACAGCAGAGCCTTTTATTAACAGATCACAACAGGATGGAGTGGGTCCTAAGACAGAATGACCCTGTAATGACCTTCTGGCTGGAGGCAGGTCTTCAATGTTTCATACGTACACACACCAACTGTCTTCAATAAACCTAACAGTATGAACACAGAACAATTAATATGTCCTAAGGTGTTCACAGGAACGCAAAATTAGTGAGGCAAATGGCACGATTCTGGTGAAATAAGTGAGCTTTGTTCACTGCCCACCATGGGAATGAAGTGAGGCGAAAGTGGCAGGCATAGCAGCGATCAAATTTAGTCGAAATATCTAAACCTTTACTTACATTCGCCTGGCCCAGTCCAGTCAGGAGGCCCGTTTCACAAAGTCTATTTAACAAATTCAGGCTCAACTCCTCAGCTCTGAATTGATCTAGCCTGAGGTTGGTTTCTGCTATCAATTAGTTTAAAGAACCATGAATAGTTTACTCAGAGTTGAACACGTGACTAACATGTATGAAAATCCATTATCATTGGAGCCCAGATTTAATGAATCACCATGACAACAGGCAAGAGGAAGTGCCAGTTCACCTCACTGGAACTAGAGATTTTAATGCAGAAATAAAAAGGAGAATATTTTCAAAAGACAGGAGAGGAAAATTGTGTAGTAGAAGATCGCTGCACGAGATAATGTGTATGTTTAATGTAGTCTATTATGGCAGGACAGTTGGACATTTATTAAAAGCTCTCTCTTCTCTGTTGTTCTATGTGTAGATCAATAAAATAGGTTATAGACCGGGAACTTTTCTGTACGTCTTAGGTCGATGTCAAACAACACAACACAGCCTGGCAGCTCTCTAGGCTTATAATATGCTGAGGAAAACTCTGCATATGTTTTAAGCAAAAATCATACTTTAAACTTCTTAAGACTTTTTTTAATGTAATAAATTTGAACGTGTACATTTTAACCCTTTCTAAGATTGAAAATGAATCACCAGTTTTATACCAAATCATCCACTGTCCAGGAGTTGGTTATTTCCTGATGAATGATTTACATCACAAATATTCATCATTTTCTGTCTTTCACATTTCCTGTTTTCAGACATGAATTTTTTTTCTGTTTGGGCACTTAGAAGTTTGCCTCTTTGATTCCATATTTTTTTTACCTTAATTTGTTAGAGGAAAAAAAAAACATTCGGTACAGCGATGTGGACTGTCTGCAATGAAGCCAGACAGCTCAGATTTGAAAGTAAAACATCTGACTAAATGTCTTTCAAACTATTTTATACTTTTTTTATTAAAGATTTGTAGACAAATTTTCCTGATCCGATTTAAACCATGAAACACTACAAATAAACAGTAGAAAAGAATGATTTACTGTTGATAAACATATCTTTCCTGATCCATCTAGCAGTTTTTACTAAACCCTGTGTGTGGTTGTTTTCCCCTTCTGATTCTTAAGGGATTAGGTCAGTGTAATTGAAACCTAGTGAGGAATTTTAAGTGTCTAGGCATTGCTCAATCCACTTTCCCCAGAGACAAATGACAATTCAGAGGTCTACACTGGGCTCCAGTTAAAAGGATACCGTCAACAGTGTAAGAAAAACAATTAAATACCCGACCATGTCATTTTGGACCTCACTAACGTTACAGAGCACGTTTGAAAGTGAGCAGCCATTTGGGGCTTGTGCCACTCGGTGAGGCATTTACAAGTCAATGAAAAACTGTGAAAGAGTCACTTGGTGTTGCAGCTCAGAGTGAGCAAGACATCTGCTCCATACCTTCTGTCAGAGTGTGAAAAAAAAACATAAACAGGATGGTGAGAATAGAACTAAACCTAAAGTCTGGGAGAAAAACTTGAGTTCTTATACCTGTTAAACCTTTGGTCAATTATTTGCCCTGAAAGCAGCGAGCCGCAACAATTATGCAAGGCTAGATAATTGCCAAAATGCATACCTAAATGTTTTAATTTGTAAATGTACGTCGAAAAAATTTTATAAAATTAAAATTTGTTTCTGTTTTGTCCACTCATACATATGTGACATTAAATGATTCATCTTACAACTTTAACAGTTACATCTTCGAAAACCTAGAAGTAAAAATCACACATTTGCAGACGAATCTTGAATCCCTTATTAAGCTGTTACACTCTTTACCAGTTGGTGGCGGTAATGAACCTGAAGGTTATTCACCACCCTTTGAACAAAAACAAGAGGAAAAAAGACACAAAAAAGAGTATTTGTCCCTACCTGATCCGTTCCAGAAGCACAATCTTTACCATTAGCTAGTTTGCACATGCACACCCAGATATACATCTGGTTTCCATAAATAATATAACTATGGTACTAAATTTACTCATTCTTATCCTTAACTCACTCTAGAATCCTAATACGGTACAAATAAAAAAAAATGTTTTTTGACTTTTGCAACACAATTTGATGCTTTTTACATTTTATTCATTAAACTGCTTGTCTGACGTCATCATGCGACATGCTTAGAGCAGTCCGACAAAATACGATTAGACCATGTTTATCTGTATTTTAGTTGTTTCTTTCTTTATGTTACACACTATATACCATAATATTAACACAGAAGGAAAACATACAACTCAAAAAGACTAGATTTAGGTTTTATTAAATCAAAAGCCAAAGAAAGTTAGCTTTCTGAAGTAGCGTAAGATCACATTTCTGGTACAGATCAGGCAGAGAAGAGTGGTAAAACAAAGAGGATTCTAGGGCATGAATTTTCACTGGAAATACATTTTTAACCTTTGAAAAATCACAGTTAAGTTGGCTTACAATTTCTGGGGAGGGAAAAACATAATTTTGTTCTTTTTTTACAAAATAAAATCAAGGGCATCCAGGACGTATATCTGGTTGTGCAAATTAGCTGATGGTACGGATTGTGCTACCGGGACGGATCAGGTAGTGACAGTATTGAACGAAAGCTATATCTATGTTGAAAAGTTCATTTTAACCGATGCACAATACTTTGTCCAGTCGATGGTTCTGCACTGTTTTATCTTCCTCCTCTTCTCATGCAGTTGAGGAACAACAATAAGCTGCATTACTGCCACCAACTGGTGAGGAGGGTAAAGGCTGTTATGATTGTATGTTCTGTATGGAAATGAGATGCACAAACACATCTGCTGCTTTTATTCTCTGTTTGCACTTAGAGTATGTGTGATCTAAGATTAGCAGTAATTCTTGAACATCTATTAATTGCGGTGATAATCATGGACCATATATTCCAAAAAAGTAAAAAAAAAAAAAAAATCCACTGAACTTGGTTTCCAAGTTTGAAGCTTTTTCAATTCAAAATTTCAGAATTAGCGTTGAGTTTGAAGCTTTATAGAATAGCCCAAAAAATTGTGTTGCCTTGGATACCATGCAAATTTGCCAGTTTTTTTGTATTTGAATGTTTTCTGAGCCAAAATAACTTTTGGGGCTACTCTATAAACCCAACTCTAATTCTGACATTTTGAATTGAAAAAGCTTCCTTGGTGGGAAGCAAAATGTCTTCAAACTTGGAAACCAGGTCCAGCGTTTTTTTTTTTTTTTTTTACTTTTTTGGAATGACTATGACCTGGATGGTTGAGAATCTTCACCAGCATGGGCCATATCATAACATATTTTAATTTTTCCCAGCCCACGCTAGTTAGAGCCGTTGTCAGCACCATGTTTTTCTATGCTGAACTGTCTGCGTAGTTTCACATTTCCTTAGGTGTGGAGTAAAGGAGCTCAGGCTGCGTGGACACCGTGGGGATGCTGAAATGATGCAATCTTTCCTGTGTAGACTTCACGGACACTTTACGCAAATCCCAGCCTTAGCTTCATCAGGGGCTCTTAGATCTGCAGTCGCAAAATTTGTGATTTGTATTCGTAAATTTGTGATTTTCTTATTGTTTCATTGCACAGTTGTACATTTTAACTTGTATTTGTATTTTTTTTTACTTGCACAAAGTCAAACACATGTATTTATGGACACTAACTCTCATTCCCCAATAGCAGAAAACCACAGTGATGCGTAATGGTAATTTGGGAAGAAAATACCATTAGTTCTTCATTACTAATAAAGATGGCATACATTGATCTGCAGCACTTCTGAGTCAATAACATCTTGGTTTTTCATAGGTGGGAACAACAGCTGCATTTAAAAACAGTCATAAATTACACACACCTGACTTTAGTGAGTTCTGAAGGTAACTTGTAGTAGGGATTTTTATTTAGCAGTGTCAGAGTACAGCGGAATAGATATTCACACTTTTCAGATTTTTATTTGTAAGGCTAAAAAAAATAAGAATAATACTTAAAACAATAAACCCTGATGTTACTTTGTACTGTCAGTAGTATAAATTCCTAATAAAATGCATATGGCTGTATAAAGGTTCAGCGGATTAGAATACTTTTGCAATCCAATTAGACCCAATGTAAGTAATCAGGTGGTAAAACTGTTTGTCTCCAAGCTGTGAAGAAACTTTCGCGCAGATTGATTAGTTTTTTAATTGAAGGATGGATCTTACAGTGAGAGTTATTTAAAGAAGTCCTCAACTATAGCAGTCTTACTACATCCAGCTTACAGAGGCCGTCTTTAGTTCTGTCTTAATCGCTGCCATGTATCCCAAGGTTCTCCAAAACAACCAGCCCACCACCCCCTCAAATACCTCCTTCCCTCCCTCCAGCCAATTCTTGGAGCAAAATCAAAACAAACACGAGCAGAGAAGCCTTGGGGGAGTTGAGTGTTTTTGGTGGGGTTGGGGGTTACAGAGGCAGCAGTGTGCTGGAGCCCATTTTCTAAATTATCTTTATTCAACATTCCTTTAAAATAACCCTCAGCCAACCACCCCCCACTCCACGGACCTGTACTCTGCGCTCCACGGCTCCAGGGATTTTAGGATTTTTTTCTCTGGTGCAAGAAAACATGTTCCATCTGTGAAAGCCTCCGGAGCACAGTGAGTGATCAGCCTGCTCCATGCAGGGGGATCATGAGGTCCAGGTTATCCCGTCCACAGCACCGGGTCCCACTCATGCAACAGGAGAGGGTTCTGTTGGGATCAGAGCTGAAACAAATGGAGGCCAATCAGAGCCACAGAGGCTGCGGTTCAAGGGGAAAAACTGGGATACATTTTCCATTTCAGGATGTCCCTCTCTGGGCTGCATTAGTGAAGGAGCTTTCAAAAAGAAACTTTTTTTTTTTTTTGTGGGGCAACATAAACTGGCAGTACTCCCAGAATTAAGCAACAAAGGAATCACAAGGGTCACAAATGGAGCCAAAGTTTTCCTGGCAGCAACATGCTCATGTCCTAATTAAGGAAGGAAGTGGAGCCAAATGGTGATGGTCCCCACAGAGCTATGAGCCACATGGTTCTCTGTCCTGGAAGCTTCATTCAGAGCAAAGCGGCTCTTTCCTACTTCAAAAGCACGGCTCCTCTTCACCTGGCATCACAGGTGCTACGATAATAGGGTTACCTTGGGCGTCATCATTATTTTATTCACAGCTTTCCAAGCTGTTTTCCACACTGCAAAACTATGAATGAAAAGTTTAAAAGAAGGAAAGTCCATTCCTAAAATATTTAACACTGACCAAGATCCAGATACTGATAGAAGAGTTTCATCTTTTTAGAGAAAAGTATCAGTAATTACCAAAGAAATGATTCACTTTAAAGGATTTGGGTGTTTTCTATGCTTAAGACATTCAAACCAAGTACAAAATAAAAAGTAAAACCAAAAACCGAACCCTAAAAGAAACAAACGGCAACAAAAAATATGCAGCAAAAAAGTTTTTGGGGGGGGGAAATGAGTGCAACTCCTCTTTGTGCTCATTAACAACTTGGATTAACCTTTCACCTTAAAAACAAATGGTTTTCTCCAGGTTTCTTCCTCACAAAGTTCTGTAATTTAATTCCTTCGGGTGACTGCCTAAAATCTCCAAACTGTGAGATCTGTTTCGCTTAAAGCAAGCTTTTTGTGTGAAGAACTGTCAATATATCTCAAAGTCTATATGATATATGATCATTATGTTAGTTTTTTTTTTTTCTTTTCGAAATATAAATTTTTTTAAATGAATAAATACACATTGAAAAGGTGAGGATGTTTTATGGAAAACAATGATTTGGTAGGTAAAGAATAACAGTAGACAGCTTCATTACTATAGCACATTTCAGTAGCAAGACAAATCAAAGCGCTAAAAAAAGATGGTCAAACTAAAACATTGATGGTAAAATAAAAAAGTTGGACTATAAACCTGATGTTTAGGCCGGTCTAAACAAATATAACTTTAGTCTCCTTTTAAAACAACCGATGGTTTCAAAAGTTTTAGTCTTGATTGAGTTTGTTCCAGATTTGTGGAGCATAAAAACTTAAAGCTGCTTCTCCATGTTTGAATCTGATTCTGCAGATTTTGGAGTCATTCAGACCAGCAGAAGGATTTTAAAGTCCTTCATCTGAGATATGTGGAGCCAGTGGACAGACTTTAGAACTGGACTGATGTTCTCCACTTATTTCATTCTAGTGAGGATGCGGGCAGCAGCATTCTGGATCAGCTGTCTGATCCGATTTTGAGGCAGACCTGTCAAGACACCACTGCAGCCAAGATGAACATAGAAATGAGTTTATCAAGATCCTGTTGATACATGTGTTCTTTAATTCTTGATTTTTTCTTTAGATGGCAGAAGGCCGTCTTATTCCTGTCTTTCTGAGCCTCTGAAAGTTCAGGCCTTTATCAATACACCCAGAATTAGATCCCAATGGGTGGTTTCTAGCTGGATTAACTGATCCTGGGTTCATAGACATATGATGACATCATAATGTAAACTTTTGTGTCATCTGCATAGTTAGGGTAACTTATATTGCTGTTTATTAAGAGATGAATAATGAGATGCATGTAGGTATTGAATAATAGAGGCCCTAAGGTGGACCTTTGGAGTCCCTTGCAATGTGATTTTTGTGATCTGTGATGTAAATATATCTCCTGACACAAAAACCTCCTGGTCCTCTAGGTATTGGGGATTTAAACCAGTCCAAAGCTGCACCAGAATGGCTGACCCAGTCTTTCAGGTGCTCTTAATAAAATGGAGCAACCAACAGTGTGAAACGATGCACTGAGATCCAATAGTACCAGCACTTTAGTTCTTCCACAGTCTGCATTTATACGAGCGATTTAACACATTATCAAGGACAGCCTGTTTACTGTGGTTGGCACCAAGGCCTGACCTGCAGACGCTGAAGTGGCTGGTCATTGTTGGTTTAAATAATCTCACTGCTAAAGCACAGATCTGAGATGGGCCTATAGTTCTGCAGTAGCAGCTGTATGAGTTGCTCTTGATCAGGTTTGATAATTGCTGTTTTTAGGGCTTGTGGGAAAAAACCTGACAAAAGAGATGAGTTAAATCGGACCTTATGAGGCAAAGCTGTTGAGACTGTTGGTAAAACCTCTCCAAAGGCTGAGCTTATTTGGTGTACGATTTCTTCTACTGTTTTATAGTTTACTTAGTGAAGTTAGGACATTTTGACAAAATCAGAAATAGTTGGAGAAAACTGTTGTTCTTGACTTGATAAGGATGTACAGACTGATCATTTTATCTTTTTTTTCCTCAGGGAAAATTCATTGCAGGCCCTGGTAGAGTGGAGTTTAGATGCTACTGTCATAGAAGGGTCTGTTAGCTAAGAATTGGTAATGTAAAAAAAGTACCAAGTCTGCCTCTGATTGGCTGAGCGGCATCTGTTGACATCACTGTCCTTGAAGGTTAGGCTCCCAGTGAACCGCTTGGTTCTATCAAGGAGTAAATTAGAACCAGTAGAAATAAAACGTGCCAAACAGGACAAGAGGAACCTGATCAACTAGTTCCGACTTAGTCTAAATATATTGCTTACTGTGAATATTGGCTTTTAACGTTATATTTAAAATAAGACTGATTTGGAAGTGTTTATTGTGCCTGATGTTTTAGTTTGGTATTTTTATGCACATAACTTTATACTTAAGTCTGACCAATTAGGTCATTTTAAGGCATTAAATCAGATGTTATAATCAGTTACTTAGTGCTCGAGTCGCCTTTTTACTACTTTTCTACAATTCATTGAGTTCTTAGATGGCCACTTTATTGATCTTGCAATGGAGAAATGTGCTCGTTACATTAGCTCAAATATTTAAAGGAGAAGAAGGTGCCAAAGGAAGAAAAAGGTTTATGGGATATATACAGTGCATGCACATACGACAACCTTTTTTATGTTAATAGTAGGATCATTATACAGGGTTATTGCACAGGGTGTTTACATGGGTATTTATATAGATAGATATTCATATTTATAATCAGAATATCTTTCTGTTTTTTTTTTCTTCATTAAATAGAGGCTCAGCTGATGTTAGTATAAAAGTTATGGTTGTATTTTTACTATCAACCAACGCTCTCAGTGATTCTTCTCAGTCTTTGGCTAAACGGCTGATTTATCCAATCTTTACATTTTTATTGACAAATCCTCAGGTTTAATGTTTAAGAAATCCCAGCATAAAAAAAGTTAAAAACATCCTCGAACATCCTGATCTCAAATTAGATTGTTAAACTGAAGCTTGTTATAATTCTAGTCTTTTTGGTTTCAGGACAAATTCAACATAATTTTGCTGATGAAGGTTCTCAGTCTCAGTCATCCAGGTCATAGTCATTCCGTAAAAATTAAAAAAAAATATCCACTGGAAATCAAGTCCAGTGGATATTTTTTGAATTTTTACGGAATCAACATAATTTTATTGATGATCCAGAGAACAACCAATTACTTGTAAACATTTCAAAACTACCGTATTCACTATGTGGAAACAAACAGACTTGACATTTCTTAATCATGTCATTTTTATTCTTTATTTATAATTAGTCTTTTAATTTACATCTTATACTTAAATAAATACAAAGTAAAACAGTTTTTTTATGTAAAAAAAAAAAAACAGTACAGCAGTTTTGCCTAAATGGTCTCCCTTTGGAAAAAATAAATGACAGAAAATGTAAAAGAACCATCAGCATCTCTCTCCAACATGTACTTTAATTAAAGCCTCCATGGTTTCCTGTGGAGAGTTTGTCCAAATAAAGTTTCCCATCATAACCTAAACACAACACCAGTGCAAACAAGGCAGAAGCCGCACCTCTGATGAGGACTGTCAGTGATGAAGCACGGCGAGTCTGCGGCTGAGCCACAGTAAAGGCCGCCGAGAAGAGGCTGCACAGATCTGATAAACACTACAGCTCAGGTTTGATTGCCTTTCTTGGAGCTTCATAACATGCGGGAAGGACGTGTAGATGTTGTCTGCTATTCTAATGCAGCGGTCTCAGTTTTATTCATTTAGACTGGCAGGTTGGTATTGTCATCCGAGCTGTGCATCATTTACATATCAATGGTGATTCTGGAGGAGGGGGATTGAGTCTCAGCTCTCTAACAACACACAGTAAGGGCAGAAGGCTTTCACATTCCCCAAAATTAAAGAGCTAATTCAGAACTTTTAAGAAGAAAATAAAAAGTAGGAAAAAAAAATCCTTCAAACTGAGTCCTTTACCTGCCAATTCATATAGTAGAGGAGCTTTACAGCAGCAGCCAAAGCATCTTTGGCTGGTAACTGTCACTTCCCACCCAGATAGTGTACTCAGTGGGTTAGGATGCAGTGTGCTTTGGCCCCTGCAGAGGCCTGCTGTGGTGAGGGCTCTGTGTCCAAGCTGAAAACTGACGGACAGTCCGCAGAGCATTCCTGGGTTTTACAGCTGCTGCGCCGCTCACTGCAAGCTGCAGGCTGAAAGGAACCACAAACTCGTGTTATTCATCAATGCCACACGTCTCGAATAAAAAAAAAAAACGTTTCCCACCATGTTTCAGCTCATTAAGCGATAACCACACCTGTCCTTATAGATTAGAATGTCATAATTATGGAGGGAATTTTGTTCCATTGTTGGTGGAAGCAAAAAAATTAAATTTGACAGAAGTACCCCTATTTTACCACTAGATGGCAATAATTCTTACACAATATCCCTTTAAAAAGTTTTTTCAACATGACATTCCTGGATTGCATTATTTGTTTCAATTCCTCATTTACAAGAGGTGTTCTTTACTTGCAACAATAATGGAGCAAAATTCACTCCATAAATAATTACACCACATTTGAAAAGGTATGAATGACTGTATTTCTTCACTAATAGGTTATTCTTACACTTTTTTCTAAGGTCCACATTTGTGTGACCATTTGTGGATATATACACACATATATATATACACACATATATATATATATACACACATATATATATATATACACACATATATATATATATACACACACATATATATATATATATATATATATATACACACATATATATATATACACACACATATATACATACATATATATATATATATATAAAAAGGCTTGTTTTTTTTAATTCAGGATTCAGGATTCGATTCAGGATGTTCCAAGTTCTGATCATTCAGAGGAATTTAATTTGCCATTCACCAATGTCAATGTAAAAAATGAAGCAAGAAACATTTTCCTTTAGATGATTTCCAAGGCTGTATCTCTGCTACCACTTCCTAAGCTGTGGAAATGCTTGGCTTCAGCCTCTCTGAGTTTCTGCGTCCCCTGTTATGTGTAGAGGTTACTCCGAAGATGCAAAAACACTTCCTGTAGTTCCGCCTGTAAGGTAAACTGTATCAGCAGTACAGTGCGCTGATTCTGGTCATTTTGCTGCATATTTTGGTACAGTCTCAGGTCAGCAGACAGGCATGGGCGTTGCTGCGACCCGCTCTGAAGCAGCTGCTGTTGGAGCCATGCCAGCTGCTGGCTCGGGCTGTAGTGTGGTTTCATTAAAACAACAACAGCAGGGTAAGAAGCCGCATTCTTCATAAAACTTGAGCAGCGAGCTGAGTTCTTAGATCCCTTCCCCCTTTCCTTATTTTTTTTAAACTCATAATTCCTCGGGAATTTAGTCCTGAGAACAGGATATTGTCTCGGTGTCCAACAGCAATCTTGGAGTTAAGCCCAGAAAATACTCTGAATTAAGACTTTGTCCACATATGTGACCATGAGGGAGAAGCAGTTATATTAAAACCTAAAAATCTTCAGCGGGATTTAAATATGTATGTGAAAATAGTCATTAAGTATTAAATAGAAATAAGAAGCATTTGCAGGCTGTTGTTTCTTTTTTGAAGTTGGTGTTATACAGGCCATCCTTTTTCTGCATCATATTCCACAATATTAGCTTTAGAAAAGCTCAGCGCTGCTCAACATCCTGAGTTTGAGCATGACGATGGCATATAGTCAACCGCTGGGAAAGGATTCAATGGAGGGACATTTTATTTGAACCTGCGGACGTCGATTTTCCCTCATCCTCCAGCCAGTTATGGCCGCAAACCTTCCAGTAGAACCCTGCTGCTTTAACATAAATGAGTTTAAGAGGGAACTCACAGCCTCTGACGGATTCAGCGAGAGATTCTCGGTCGAGGGACACATCCCTCTCAGTCTCCTGCATCTGAAACATGAACATAAACTTGTCATCGATATTTGGCTCACTTCCTGGATTTGATGTACAACTTTAGCGTTTTAAAAGTTATTTTACCTTGATATGCTTCTTGAGGTATTCAGCTCTGGTCATCAGGCTTTTAATCTGACAAGAGACATAAAAAAAACCCTTTATTACCATTTCACAATGAAAATTGTTTGTATTCTAGCTTTACAGGGAGCAGCTAAACAGGTAATTAAAAATACCTTTAAGGCACCACGTAAAAACATGTATACTTGACGATTGTAAAGTTAGAGAGAGAGGTAGAGAGAGAAAGAGCTGAAACTTTTCTTAAAGAGTCTTAAAGAGGCTTTAATGATCATTTGGACGGCTGGTTCTTAGGATCCGGCTCCAATCCTGATATTATTTCACCGCGGGACTTTAATCAGGATCCCTCTAATCAGTAAGGGCAACAAATGTGGAAACAAACTCACGCATGTTAGCAAAACATGATACTGTAGGACAACAGCAGCCATGTGAAGTTAAAATAGGGAACAGCTCCACAAAAAGAAAGAAAAAAGCTTTTTCTGAAAAACTTCTGAACTCAAACAGTGTCCAGCCACGGAGGAGCGTGTTCGGCTGTTTTGGGTTCTAACAAACACACGTGCTTTTAATTTAACCCTGCCTCCCTCTGCTGCATTAGCTTATTACAACCGCATCTGAATTTGCTTAAGGCAAGCACCCATAAAACTTCAAACATGGAGGTCTATGAGGCCCAGTCAGGGCCCTGCCCTCTCTCCTGGGGTTTGTTGGTGGAAGATGTTGTGTTTTGTTGGTTCAGCTGCTGGGTAAACAATGGCCAAAAAGAAAACACAAACAGAAAACCAACAGCAAACCTTCAACTTCTGGCGGTTTAAAACAACAGGATTCTCTAGATTATTCCTAATTTCTCATTTTATTCTCTGTTTGAGTTTCAATCATGGTTCTTTATTCCTCATTCATTTTATCACCATCATTAATGGTACTCTGGGTTACATGTTTTTAGAAACTCAAACCCTGTGCTGCCTATAAAAGCCTGACCCGTCAGACTTCAGAGGAAGGATTGGGTTTGATGATTACATGTCTGACAAAGGTCATTTATTCTTAATTACTAATTTTGGCTGAGCAGTCAAATCAGAGATGGCAGCTGGTGGTTCCCTCTACCAGAGGAGAATTAAAGATGGTGCTGTGGTGTTTGGCGACTTCAGCTGATGCAGAAATATTTCAGAGAGTGTCGTCATAGTTTGTCTCTGCAACATGAGGTCTTCTACCCCGGTCAACCCAATGACTGGTCCCCTTGTTTTCAGCATCTATTCAGCTGTATAGTTTGTAGGTTAAGTTGATATAGACAGCTGTTCCTTCCTAACAATCTTCAATAAATTTCTTTAAGTATGTGTGAAGGTGTTAGCTGAGAGAGAGTTTCTTTTAGTTACAAACCATTTGGCTGGTTAGAAAACAGACAACAAAGGCGGCTAATTGTGCAGAAATTTGACTGACTGAGTTTAATGCTGCACCTGCTTTGTTGCTTTACTTCTTAGCTTCTCTGTGAAACCAACTACCAGTTTTAGTCCGCCAGGCAGACACAAAGTCTTCACAAACTTTCCTTTTTGATAAACCTCAAAGTTAGAGTGGCTCAGGTTATCCACAGCTATCTCTATAGTTATGCTGCTATCGGTTTAGGCTACTGGAAGACATAGGGACCTCTTTTTCATGCCTCATGAGACCATCCTGATCTCGCGAGCTTTCAAGGTTTCCCTCGCTAATCAGTCTGGAGACTCTCTGTTGAAGAAAATTTGGAGCCGTTCACCAAACGAACGTCCAATCAGCGTTGGCTTTGAGGCGGGTTGAGGTGTGACGCAACGAGAAGCGCGACAGTTCAGTCTAAAGAACATGGCGGCTTCAGCCGATGAAACTAGCGTTAGCGTGGCTATCGAGCAAGTTTTATCGGAATTACAGAGTATTTCTTCCCTGAAAGAAGAGCAAAACACTGCTCTGGAGGCTTTTCTCAGAGGAAAAGATGTTTTTGCTCTTCTCCCGACTGGTTTCAGCAAGAGTTTGATCTACCAATTGGCTCCTCTTCGTCGTCGCTCTGTTAGTACGTCATATGCTTCGTTGATCTGATTGGTTTATTTGGCCCGTCTATCACCATTCTATTCCTGTTCAAAGGGAGTTCAAAGGGAGTTTTTACTCTCCACTGTCCCTACAAGCATGCTTGGTGTGAGGGATTGCTCAATGAGTCGATGCAATCAATATATTTTCCTTAGATAGAAAACTTTAAACCAATCCAACTGCTTGACTGGTTGAATTGTCTCTGTAAAGTGCTTTGAGATGACATGCATTGAATTATCTCTATAGAAATAAATTGAATTGAATGTAATTTTTACCAGAAAAATAGCTAAAAGCCTCATGTGAAGTCACCCTTTTCTATCTGCATTGAAATGCAAGCCAGAGGCATATAGCAAATAAGTCATTGCAGTACAGAAGTAATTTTTGAGGATCTGTAGTGAGCTATTAACAAAATCTATACTTTAATTTGTTTAACTTCTTTTTTTAATTTTGCCTCTTTAAAACAAACGTTAGTTTCTTGCATTTCTCTAGAAAACCTCTCATTTTAAAAATTGATAAACCCAAGTTACCAAAGAAAATGTTTGCATTATTGGTTGTAAATTGTAGCTATTAAGATGATTTTTTTATTTTTTTTCCTTCTCTTTAACAGATTGGAGCCTTTTTATTGCTTTGTTACAGAGCGTGCTTCTATTTTTCACTGGCAGACAGCACAGCAGTGGATGGATGTAGTTCCACATGACTCAGGCTAAAGCAGGTTTTCAACAAATTCTACCTTGACTGTTTGACTCATGAATTAAAGGGACCAACAACAAAAAAATTAAAAATTGTGTTGTTCTTATGTATGAACTTTAAACACTTTGCTCCTCCTCAGACATACCTGTATTGCTTTTTTGCCAATCTTAGCCTCACCTGACCAAACAAAACAATCTAGTCAGTTGGTTCTGCAAACTGCACATGTGTAGTGATTGTAGGCAAATAAAAGGCTTTTTCTAGCAAAAGTACGGCTTTTAGACAGCTACTTATAGTTGCTATGATGATTTGGTGACCGCAAAGACCACACAATTTGCCTCAGATATTTTATCACTCTCAATGTGCATGGTGCCAGATCCAACATGGATCCTTATCCAGCAGGATAAATGGCTAACCTGACTGCACCAGATGGATTTGCTCCGCATATCCATCTGGAAACCTTCCGTTGAAGTAATTTTGGGAAGGGGCGAAAATACTGGTTAGCTGATTGGCCTATGTTGGTGATAGACGGGCCAAATAAACGAATCAGATCAACAAAGCATATGACGTACTAACAGAGCGACGACGAAGAGGAGCCAATTGATAGATCAAACTCTTGCTGAAACCAGTCGGGAGAAGAGCAAAAACATCTTTTCCTCTGAGAAAAGCCTCCAGAGCAGTGTTTTGCTCTTCTTTCAGTGAAGAAATACTCTGTAATTCCGATAAAACTTGCTGGATAGCCACGCTAACGCTAGTTTCATCGGCTGAAGCCGCCATGTTCTTTAGACTGAACTGTCGCGCTTCTCGTTGCGTCACACCTCAACCCGCCTCACAGCCAACGCTGATTGGACGTTCGTTTGGTGAACGGCTCCAAATTTTCTTTAACGGAGAGTCTCCAGACTGATTAGCGAGGGAAATCTTGAAAGCTCGCGAGATCAGGATGGTCTCACGAGGCTAATAAATGGCACCAGCAACTAAAAGAGTCTTTATGTTGATTCTTATGTAAATATCAGACAAACAGAAGGTTATAGACTCCTTATTAGCAGGACATCAACTCAAAAAGGTCAAATAAAAATCAAAAATTGAAATAGTTACATTTATTTTAAAGAGACTATTGGTCATATTAATAATTCTGTCTGGTTCACCTTGTAAAATGTAATTTCTTAGATGTGGAATCCTCTCTAAATTTTCTCTAAAAAATGTTTTCCTATCCATCTATAACTGGACTTCATGTCTACCTGATGGGCTTCAAAATGTGCTTGCTGTAATTCGGTGCCATGAACATGAATTCATTTTTAAAATTAAATCGAATTAAATGAAATGTAACATTTTTAAATATATGATTCATGTTTTCTTTTGTTTCTGTTTTATTTCGTTTGCTTTTACAATTAAAGCTAAAACACAAAGTTGTAAAACATCAAATATTAACCTGAATATCTCAAAAACAAAAACATTGCAAAAACATTCCCTAATGTCACATTTAGCCCATAAATAGAGCATTTAGAATAAAATGGTTTTCATTTATTATTGATGTTTAAAGCCATACCGAAGCATCAGAAGGTTTAATGATAACAATGGATGATATGTTGGGCTATTTTTAAAGGTCTTGCTGCTAATAAAAATAAAAAACATGGGTCATGTGATGATTACCTGTAAGCCTACTGGTGGCTAAAGCAGAACCTTTTCTTCACCCACTCACCTCACCATGAAGCAGCTCTCTCCTGCGACCCTGGGGCTCAGCTGGATCAACAAGAGTGAGGGGGGAGAGAAATAAAACAAAACAGCAGAGAAGTAATGAAAGTAAAGTAGCAGAGGAGCCTAGCATCCATTTACGTTGTTCAAGAAGAGGCAGATACTAGATTTGATTTCAGGAGCGTGTTGACCGGAGTCTCAAGGAGTGGAAATTGTTCTAATGGAGGCCATTGTTTTCAGAGCGAGCTGCGCTTGAGGGCAGAGAAATGGAAAACGAGAGGAGGAGGAGGAGGGCAGAGTGGCAGGGAGGTTGACTGGGGAGCTAAGCAGCAAAAAGCTTCAGGGGGAACAAAAGGACCTCCTAAGAATCTGCGGCAGAAATGATCGATCCATGATTCCCTTACCAGAGATCAGATTTTACGTAGTTTTTTTTTTTGGTTGTTTTACTCCACAGCATCTTTAACCAATCAAGTTATTGAAACTGGGATAATAGTTTTTGTTTGTCTCCAGGTTTCAGTAACACACACGGCTGAATTATGGCGTCTGAATGTGAAGCAGATGGCGGGACTCTCATACCACACACAGGGCACTGGCAGCGGGTCTCATCCCAGCTCAAAGCCACATCTGGATCACTCTGTTCCACCTCCTCCATTAGGCTCAACTCATGAACCAAGTCTGATGGACGCCAGGCCACAGAGCCACTCGCCTCTTCGGATACTGCACCGTGCAACGCTAAAACGACTCCAGATCTTCCCGCTGCTGCCTCATCCCATCGAAATCACTACATCTTAAGTCTCTAAGCTCCCGTCTAAATTTTCATCTGTTTCTGTTTTATTTCTGTAGTATTACTCAACATTGTTTAGCTAATCCGTAACCTCAGCTCTTATGAAGGAGTCCTATTCTGCTTATGAAAAACAAAACATTTCTTAATTTCACTACAAGAGCGCTGACTCAACATTAAAAACGACTTTAAGTCGTAGGGAACTCGTATTTAAACGTCAAATCATTCTGGCTTAAACGTATATATAAATGCACTCTTTATCAAACCCTATTGTCCCAAAAGTTAGAAAATTTTTAATTGAAAAAAATCCTGTCTTAAAATCTGTGCATTTTTTCCCCGTTATCTTCTGCAGGCCAGTTATTTATATGTCAGCCCGAACACCTAAATTCGGCCAATCATATATCAACGGTCATCCGCCAATCAACTTTTTTCGGTCATAGCATCTTGATTCATGTGTCGCAGCTAATATACGCAACGATTGAAAAAATAATCCTTTCCTTTCCCATTGAGTTGCGTCCCAGTGTTCACGGGGATGGACGTCTGTGTCTTCGGCAGGCGTAGAGCTAACAGAACTGGCAGCGTTGCGAGGCAAGGGCTCCAACATGTACGGCTGGAAGGCTTCTACACCAAACCAAGCTTCTGCCGCCCTGGCGTCCTCTTCCACAACATCTTCGTCCCCACTTTCCTCCTCTAAATAAAAAATGGATGACGGAGGAGACTCATCCACGACCTCCGACACTAAACTCTCCTCCTCTTGCATGTTTCCGCTGTCCATAGCGTTCCTTGACAGTGTTGTTGCTTGGTCTCAATGGAATTTCCCATTAGTAACCTACTAGCACTAAGTTGCTAACTGGTTAGCAAGATGCTTCCCACAAACCGGCACAATCAAACTTGCTTGCGAACCTTCCGCCACAACGATCCCGCCCCCTTGTTAATCGACCAATCACATTTACTTTATTCACTCATGTAAAGTCGGGCGCCACTCGGGAGAATTCGGAAATGCAACGGTTGGAACGGCCGCTTCCCTGCGACTTTATGGATAATGCAGTGAAATAGTGAAATAGTCAAATAAATGGGTATACCTGCTAAAGCTAACAGAAGCTCCCCTAAACACTGCTGGTACACGTCCAAAGCTTCGTGATCATCTGATCCATATTCCTCCTGGGAAAGACGATTGAAAGAGTCAGATCACCATTTTAAATGATAAATCCCACAAAAAAACAAATCTAATTTCTTTTTCCTCTAGAAGAAGAAGTCTATTTTATAGGATAAAAGAACCCTTTATACTGAAGTTCTTTTGTTTTTATTTTGTTGAGTATCAACCACCAACCTTGAAGTATTTATTTGGGACTTTATAAGATAGACCAATAAAAAGCAATTAGGTGGAGTGGAAATTATGCAGCGTTTGGAAACATTTTTATCCACTACAAATCTCAACATTTGATGCAAACAACTGCCTCCAGAATTTGACTAACAGGTGTTCATTTCAAAATGAATTCAGCAATAAAGCAGACATGCATTATTTCACAGAAACAAAGAAAAAGAGAACAAACTCATTGTGCTTTCGTAAAGATAAAGGCTTCGCACAGCTTTGCTTTATTAACTTTCTGGGTGAAATAATTCTTATTTGTAAAAAAAAAAAAGTCCTTCTACTTAGCATTTCTGTACTATTATTTGTGTGTCAGTCAGATAAAATCTGCTAAACATGTTCTGTTAACTGGAGTCAATTTTATACCATTATTGTTTTGTGGTAAATCAAAATAGGAAAAAAATACTTTAATAAAAAAAATGATGCTGTGATGAAACTAGAACAAATAAAATGTAGGAATATAAAAAATCTGAAAAAAAGCAAATTTCATGAATAGTTTGAAATAAGAAAATCTGAGAAAACCGCAAAGTTACTCTTGAAAAACTTTAAAAAAAAATCTTTTTAAAGTTTTATTTCAGTATTGGACTACTTGTTTTCAAAATTTCCATTTACAAAACATATCCTTAGTTTGCAACAACAATGGAACAAAATTCACTCCGTATCATAGGGCTACCAATAGTTTTGGTGATTTTTTTCTTAACTTCTGGTTGGTTTTATTGCATGATTTAATTTCTTAGACCTTCATCTGTGAACATCTGGGTATCTAACCTTAGCAATGGCTGTAGAGGCCATGTCCAAGGCGGCCAGGAGACGTGGTTGGTCTTTAGACATTTCTGTCAGGAGAAAGACAATTCTTAGATTTGAATCAATTCTTAGTTTAGACTATAAACTCAGACCTTAAGCATATTCACTAAAAGTGTATGGCAGTTTAAAATCTTTAAACCAATAAAAATAACCGCTTAAACCTCAGGGTTTCATTGGTTCAAACAAATGACACCAATTTTCATCAACCAATATTTGGATAAAATCGTCCATATAGATAGAAACAGTACATGCTGGCTGGATGTTTGACGAGTTTTTACTGCCATAAATGACATTAGGACATAGGGTCAGCAAGGATATTCTTGAAGCTGAACTTTAGCCTGCTTTATCCTTTCCACAATCAGATGTGTTGATTGGCATTGCTGACATTTTAGTAAACTAAAGTGTGACAAACCCATCTCACCCAGACCATCACCTCCAAGGGGAAAGAACAGGACAAAATGTTTAAGATTATGTTAATTTGGAATGGTTAAATATACAGACATGCCAAACAACATTTATGGTCACGCTGTAAAAATACAAATCTAGGTAAGTTATTTTTTTGTTAAAGAGCTATATTTTCCCTTGATTTGGGTAAATAAGCAAAACAATCTGCCAATGGAATAAAAATACTTAGGTTAAAATAATAAAAATCTCTATTATCTTATTTTCAAGTGAATAATATCTACTTATCTTATTCTAGGAGGAAAATGTTCATTCTATTAGCAGATCACACCATTTACCTGCTCAAATTAAGGGCAAATACACTTATCTAGATATTTTTTTACTTATTTTTCCAATACTTTTTCATCATCATGCTGAGGGTGTGTTTTACTGCCAATGGCATTGCATTTTAAAACTAAATATAGACAGACACATCAGTCAGTGGATATTTTTGGCAGGTATTAGTTAATTTAGCAGCCATGGCTTGAGTTAAACATTAAGCACATGCATCGATATTCCATCCATTTGCTTTGTTTGGTTTCTTAATAAAGGTTTCTTTTCATTTGAATTGAAAGATTTATTATCATTGTATCATATGTTTAATCATATAAAGAATTAAAAAGTCGTATCAGCCCGGAAAGAAAAGAAGAAAAAAAAAATCAGTCTCCTCATTGGCCTTTAACAAAAACGTGTCTGTTGATCTCATTACAAACGGAATCGAATAATGTGGGAAAACATTAAGCTTTTACTTTGCAAAAAATGCTCAAAACCAGACAAGGTTGTTGCTTCGGAGGTGAAAGTCAGTTTGCAACCTTTATTATTAATGTTCCTGTCAAAGAAATAAATCCATCATGTCGGCAAAGTAAACTAACAACAACAAATACTGGAACAGATCAGGCTATAAATGTAAAACCTAATCAAATGTTTGTAAAAAAAAAACAAACATCTGATCTTTACCTCGGAGAACGTCTCTGGATGTCCGAGCTTCCTCGAAGCTCCGTTTGTTGTCCGAAGCGAGCAGAGCCTTCAGCTCCTCGGCTCTCGACACGTACTGTTTAACCTGTGGGCAAAACCTTTACAGTGATTACTTTGATCTCCAGAAACGATTCAGTTACAGCAATGAATTAGGACCTAATTGGAAAGAAAAAAATACACCCATATTAATTTTTACGCTGACTTTCAAATATCCTCTGACATCTACAGGTTGTCACACCTCTAAAATCTAAACATTTCCCTGACCGCGGCAGCTGCTGTTCTCTAAATAGGAATTTTGTTTGTTGGCCTGCAAATAAATGTCAACATTTGACATATGGAGAAGTTAGAAATACTAATACTTGGTTAATCGTAAGTTTTATAAAATTAATATTCAGTATAAAAGTTTATAAGGAGACCTAATTAAGTATTGAGTGGAACAGAGTAAAGTCCTGCTTTAAAGGAAAAGTCCGGTCAGCAAGGAATGATCAATGGATAATTATCTATACCTAAAACTAATATGTTTATAATGAATTTAGTGTTAATCAGTAAAAAAAAATAAAAGTAATAATTTTCATTGCGATCACAGAGTCTGGGAGCGGCCATTTTTGCCCAAATATAGTAGCCCCTCCCTCCTGCCATCTTCCGGCCGTGACGTCAC